>NW_005202428.1:621529-654930 GCF_000372725.1 Emiliania huxleyi CCMP1516 | reverse complement strand
GAGAAGTGAAAAAAATGATAAACTATAGGTTAGTGAAAAATTATAGAAAAGCAACGGAGAGAGCTTTAGGAAGGACTTCTAAAAAAAGGCGAAGAAAAGGGGGCGGCATCAAAAACGGGGACGACGGAAGCAGAGGAATCATTGGAAGAACTAGGGGGATTCGGACGAGCCAGTTTGTATAAAGCAGGGGGGCCGAAAGTTTTAGCCCCCCCCCCCCCCCCCACCGCCCGCCCCCGCCTCCCCCGCCTCCCACCCTGCCGCCTCTCCGTTGGGATATAGGCGGCACTTGCGACATGTGCGACGCGCCCCGGCCGCAGGCCTCGGGGCAAGGTGGCACGGCCCCGCGCCGGCCTGTGGATCGCGCCTTGCCAGCTGCGGGCGCGGCGCTCGACGGCTGGGCTTGCAAGACGTGCACGCTTCGCAACGAAAAGGCCGAGTCGCACTGCGTCGCGTGCGGACAGTGGCGCTACTCGACCGGCCCGCCAGAGATCACGCGCTTCACGGGCGGCGGCAGCGCCACGTGAGTGACGCCGCGCGAGGGGGGGCGAGTGGCTTGACCGCAGCCCCAGAAAGCTCCGCACACGACAAAACTCTGGCCGAACCCCTTTGGTGGCCTGTACGTATGAGTTGTCGTTGTGTTCACGACTCTTTTGTGATCTCGACGAGAACAGGTCATGGAGGGCGGGAGCGGTGAATTGTTCCATATGTCTCGTTTTTCTTTTTCAAATGTGTGCCCTTGCGCCTTTGCAGCTCGCCTTGGCGTGGCTTTCGCTTTATGGCAGAACGAATAAAAAACAACCGTTGAACTGCAGAACATGTGTGATCAAATTGCGCGGCGCCCCCAGGCTTGCCGCCCGGGCGCCGATTACGGCGATTGGGCATATGCGTACAAAAACGCGGCTAAGACTGGTACAAGCAATAGCACATGTAGCAGCGATGGCGCCAGCAGCTTGCGGCGCCAAGCGTCCCCCAGCTGCTGCTGCTGCTGCCTCGCTTGACGGTCTGCGATCCGCATTACCGCCGCGCGCGCCTTCACCTGGAGCGAGTACTGCGCGCGCACCTCGGCGGGCGCGGCTCTGTGATGGCGAGGCGCGGCCGGCGCGGGTGAGGGGAGGGGTGACGGCGTGTCGCCCGCGGCGGCGGAGGAGCAAGCGTCAGGGGCCTCGCCGGCCGCGCGCCGCCTCGCCGCCTCGTGCTGCAGCCGCGCTGCGGCGGCGAGGCCGAGGTCGATCTCCCTGCGGATGGCAAAGAGTAGTGGCTCGTTCACCTAAGTGCAGGCTCCGGGAAGGTCGCGCGAGGGGAGGGAAATCGTCTCCACATCTGTGCTGATCCGCACCTCTCGCAGCGTCCACCAGCTGGCCCCGGCCAGCTCCTGTTGCTCAAAGCCGGCGGCGCGGAGCACCGCCAGGCCGCCCGTGCACCGGCCGACACGACGCTCGAAAGCACCGCCTGTCGCTCTCAGCCTTCGGTACTCCAGCTTTGATGGCTGCTCCAGGACGTTTGTGAGTATGGTCCGCAGTGACTGAGCGCACGCGACTGCTTCGCTGGCTCTGGTTCGGCTCTCGGCGCTCTCTCCCGCACCGACGCCACTCCACAGAGCAGATGTGTGAGGGAGGTCGCCCATGTGTGAGTGGTGACGTCTCGGCCGCGTGTCTTGCTCGGCGCGTGGCTGCAGGGTTGACTTTTGGCTGGTGTGCGGGATGTCTTCCCGAGAGCGATGTGCCATGTGCTTGGGGTGTCTCCTACCATCAAAGATAGCTCAAAAATCTTCGCCGCCACCCTCGCCCCCCGCCGCCTAGCCGCTCGCTCGCCGTTCGCTCCGCCGCTCGCGCCAGACCTTCTACCTCCTCGTGATCCACCCGCCGCCACCCTCGCCTCGCCCTCCCGCCACCTAGCCGCTCGCTCGCTCCTATCCGTGCCACGCCTATCCGTGATCCTGCCGTTACCGCGCCGTCCTTGCTCCTCCCTGCCGTGCCGCTCCTTCCTCCCCGTGCCGCGCCGCCCTTGCCGTTTAGCCCGCCGCCCCCCCTGCCGTCCGTTACCGCCGTGCCGCCGTACCGCCCACGCCGCCGCCGCCCTCCACCCCCTCCACACCGCCGCCACCGCTGCTCACGCCGCCGCCGCCCTCCACCTCGCCCACGCCGCCGCTACCCTCCACCTTCTTCCCACCGCCGCCGCCGCCGCTCACGCCTCCGCCGCCTTCCATCTCGCCCACGCCTCCTCCGCCCTCCACCTCTCCCATGCCGCCCCCCCGCCCTCCACCTCGCCCACCCCTTTGCCACCACCCTCTCCTTCGCTCACCCCTTTGCCACCACCCTCTCCTTCGCCGCCCCTCGCCCCCACCGTTCTCCACCTCCACCCCTCACCCTCCCCCCGCCCTACCGAACCACCCGCCGCCCACCCATCCCGACATTCCGCCCTCCCGCCGCCCTCCCCCCTTTCTGCCCCTCCGCCTTCACCATCCCCCATCTGTGCATTCCACTCCGTTCGCTCCCTCCCGCTTGGCGCCCATCCCACCCTCCGCTCCGCCCTCGCCCTCCGCCCCTGCCCTAGGGCTTGGGCTGCTGCTGGGCTGGCGACGCGCAGTCGAGCCGCAAGCAAGCAGAGATACCATCCCTGCCGCCCCCGCCCCCGCCGCAACCGCCGCCCCCGGAAACCCGGACCCTGTCTATCGATTCGGGGTGAAGTTTTCGTCCTTTTCGACGGTGCTGAACCCACCCGACAAGGCGAAGCCGCTGCGTTGGTCCCCGTGCGACGAAATCATCGTGCTCACCCGACGACAAGGCGCGGGATGCGCCTCGGTGGGTGTGGAAATTTGGGTGTGCCAGAGCCCGTCAATCTGTTTCTGTAGGCGCGGACTCTGAGGTGGTGTGCATTGAAGGCCGCGGTGTCTCGGGGCCCGGGGCTGGTATCAGACGGCTGCAGCGCGGCCGCCAAAAGCTCAAGCTTATGTCCTGGGTCGCCGGTGGAGGCGGAGGGCCCGACGGAGATTTGGCAGCGGAGGAGATGACTGTGTAGGCCCGGGCTGAGGGCCAACGTAGCCTACTGCACCCTGGAGCTTATACTTGTACCTTAAAATGCTTACCCCTTGTGTATTAGAGCGCGTTAGAGACTGCGCGGAGCCGGAGCGCGGAGGGCGGAGGCGACGTGCGAGCGAGGTGATACAGCATACATACGCTTCACATCTAACACCACGGCCTTTATACAAATAAAGTGGGCCAAAAGAGCCCCACACCGGGAGACTGACAACTAAGTGGACGGCGCGCACACCAGAGATCACAGTCCACACACGCCTCATCCCTTGCAGCTAGCCTCACCCGACGCACTCCTCGACGCACTCCTCACACGGGCGCGCTGCCGCCCTCCCGCGGCGCCGCCTTTCTGGCAGCTCTGCCCTCCTCGCTCGGCCCGATCGCGTCGGCGAGGAAATCTGCGTACAGCTGCTCCTCGCCCTCGGCGTCGGCGTCTGCGAGGAGGAGGTCGGTGAGCTCGCCCACACCGCAGGCGCCGAGGGCGAGGCAGCGCTCGTCGAAGTGGCGCTGCATGAGCGGCACGTGCAGCCGGTTGATCCCCATCCACACGCCGAGCTCGGAGGAGAACGGGTCCTCGAGCTCTCTCGCAACCTCGTTGAGGCTGAAGAGGAAGCCGACGCCGAAGAAGGAGATGACGGCGCCGAGGGCGACGGAGGCGACCTTGTCAGCGACGATCACCGGCAGCAGCGCGAGGTTGACGTAGCAGGTCGCCTACGGGGTACATGCCGCGGACATGTCGTGGAACTGCCCCCGCCGGCGCGGGGTGGGGGGAGGGGGATTGCGGCAGCTCGCCGCGTTGAGCTGCGCGACGAGGATGGGGAAGGGCGTGTCGGCAACCTTGAGCGCCGAGAGGTACCAAAAGGTGCCATCCGAGAGGACCTGGTAGATGCGCGACACCACGGGCGGCTCCGCCTCGGAGAGGCCGCCTACAAGGACTTGCCGACGGCACGTCCCTGTGGACGCTTCTCGGAAAGGCCGCCTCCGCCTCGGAGAGGCCGCCGCTCTTTCGCCGGCGGACGAGCAGCCTCGTCAGCCAGCCAATCACCACGTGCACCCGCTCCGCCGAGGCGGCGAGCCGCGCGCGCTCGGCGGCGGTCACGCCTCCGAGCACGGCGATCGGATTGCGGGCGGAGAAGGCGGCGGCGGCTCTCTCGCGGCGAAGCGCGTCGCGGCCGCCGCAAAACAGGGCGCGGACGCCGCGGCGCTGCGGGCTGAGCGGCGCGGCATACGGGGAAAGAGTGCCGAGGGTGAGGTCGCCGCGCAGCGTGTGCAGCGCGACGGCGTGCAGTAGCGAGCAGAGGTGCGTCACGCAGCGCGCGAACGGCGCGCACTCGCGCTCCTGGCAGCCGGTCGCGTCGGGTAGCTCGTCAAAGGCGAGCGCCATCGAGAGGACATCGCACCACTTTGCGGCCATGTTCTGCGCAGCGGAGCGAGACTCCCAGTAGCGACCGAGCGACTGATTGAGCCGAAAGACGAGGCCGAAGCCCGAGGCGAGCAGGATGGCGTGGTATGAATAGGTGTGGACGAAGAGGAACTCCGCTGTGTCGGCAGTCCACTCCGGGTGCCCGTTTCCGCAAAACGAAGGCCACGAGTTGCAGGCGACCTGCGGGCAAATGCGCAGTGTTGTTGGCTGCGACAGTCATGGTCTGGCGCGGCGGAGGCACACGTCGGGCGACTCGCCTGGGTGTGCAGCGTCACTGTGTACCCTGCGGCAATCGCCGCCCACGGGAGTGCGCGCAGGAGGGCCGAGCTGCCCATGTGGCGCAGCAGGAGGATGATTGGGCCGCACGTGCCCTTGGAGTACCTGTGTGCCGGGCCGACATGCGGCGGGAGCGAAACGTGCGCGTCCATCGCGCTCAGCCTTCTGTGCCGTGCGGAATTGTGAACAGAATTGTGAACAATTGTGAACAGGTTGCGCCGCGGCCGGGGGCCCTCCGGAGGCCGAGGATGGCCTTGTTCTGTGTGCCGTGCGGAAGTGTGAACAGGTTCTGTGCGATTTCTCGAGGTTCTAGAGGTGGATATCCTTTGGCCGCGTTGGGTAGCGAGGATTGGTGTAACGCGAGCCACGGAGGCGTGTTTTCTGACGGCCGACCGTCAGTCAGTGCACGGAGTTGCCCCTTCTCCGACTGCCCCGGCTAGTTCCCGAGGTCGTCGGGTGTGACCCCTGCGCCCCCCGAGATCTAGCGCAGGTGGGTTGGAGGGGGGCTCGCTGCAGGGAAGGGCTGTGTAAGAAGCCGATCCCCGTAGTCCGCCCCGCTCCTCCCCATCGGGCCGCATGAGCGGCCACGCCTCGCAGATTCGTTTTCGCGCCTGGGTCAGGCGCGCGGGGCATCCCCCGATTTCGGGCCCGGGGTTGTGCGTTTATGTGAACAGGTTGGAGCAGCAGCTCCTGAGGCTGAGCACGGCGCCGCAGGCGCCTGTTGATAGGTCCAGGTGATAGCCCTGGATGGGCAATGCATACGCCTCACTGGGCCTTAGATCGCCCGACCGCGTCCCGGTGCTCTGTGGTCGGATTTGTGACGCCGCCGCACCGCGCCGCGTGCCACGTATCCTGGGACACATGATACGTGCGCACGTCGACGTCCACAACGAGCCGTCCGGGCGGCAAACTGGAATGCGCAGTTGCACGCGTGGCAGGCCGTGGGGCCTCACGAGGAACTCCGTCCCTCCCGCCCGTGAATAGAGCGCTTACGGCCAGGACACTCACAAAAAAAACTCGCCACCGAGGAGGAGGACTTGGAGTACCACTGCAGGAATCCCTGGGGTGTGGACGGGTTTTTTCGCGGTATCCGTGGCGGGATATGGCGGGATATGGCGGGATATGGCGGGATATGGCGGGATATGGCGGGATACCGGGAGATACCGGGAGATACCGGGAGATACCAGGAGATACGAGATCCGGGCAGATGATACGGGCAGATACGGGGAGATACGGGAAATTGTGAGGAGATACGGGGAGATACGGTCAGATATTGGAGAGATACATCAAGATACCGCAAAAAAACCGTCCGCACTAGGCTCACCACCCAAGACTGCTTTCAGACGCTTACGCCAATTTCCGCTCAACCTGCGCAAAGTGACCTGCGCAACTCGCGGACCCGAGGAGTCTGGAGCTTCAGCTGGCGAATCATGCCGCTCTCGGCACAGAAGCAGCGCGAGCGCCGCGCCGCGCAGCGCGCTGCCGAGGCTCAGGACGCGGCTCGCGGGCAGCGCAACCGCCCGGCGCCGAGCCAGTGCTAGGCCGCCTCCGCTGCGCCTGCTTCCTTGCGCGCCGCTAGAGTCGGCCGAGAAGACCGCTTCCCTCTGGGGACCCGACTCCGCGAAGATCGCGCGCGCGTCGTGAGTGGCGGCGCGCGCGCGATCTCCGTTCCCGGGCACGCCGGTCGCAGTGGCATGGGCTCCCAGGCTCAAAAGCAATCCCGTCAACAGCGAGCGAGCGCCGCCGCTGCTCCTCCTCCCGCCGCCGCTCACCGAGACTCGGTGCCGCCGTTCTCGCCGCCGCCGCCGCCGCCGCCGCCGCCGCCGCCGCCGCCGCCGCCGCCGCCGCCTCGCGCCTCGCCTCCGTCACCGCCGCCCTCCATCTCGCAGCGGCGCGTCCCTCTGATATGGCGCGGGCGCCTCGCTCACCGGCGCCTCGCCGCCGCCCCCCCCCTTCTCGCGCCGCTCCGCTCGTGGCCGCCGCCTCCCCTGTCAATCCCGCCGCCTCCCCTGTCATCCCGCCGCCCGCACCACCGCCGCCACCGCCTCGCGCCTCGCCGCCGCCGCCACCGACCGCGCTCGGCTCTGAGGGCCGAGTAGGAGGGGTCTAGGTTACCTCTACCTCTGAGGGCCTGCGGCCCTCTTACCTTTACCTCTGGGCAGCCGCGGGCCCTTTACCTCTACCTCTGAGCGACGTAGCCGTGATTTACCTGTGCGTGATATCTCCAGTGATCTCGAGTGATCTCGCAGAGCTATCTCTCGTATATTAATTTTTTGTTACATATTAGAAAAAAATAGAACGGCGTCCTCACCCTCGCCCTCCGACGCCTCACCCTCCGATGACTCGCCTGCTAACGCCTCGCCGCTCCCCGCAGCGGTGCCGGCGCCGGTCCGCCAACGGGAGAGGATGTCGTCAACCAATCCGCGATTGATGGCATGCTCTTTAGCCGACTGCTGTACATCGGTCGCCATGCCGAGTACCATCAGACGACCCTGCGCGTCGGCCGCCTCGCACGCAGCCTTGAGGCGACTCGCCTCTGGCACCGACGCGTCGTCGAGCGTCGCGACGAGCGGGGCGTCCAGACCGAAGGGGCGGAGCTGAGACTCGAGCTGCAGAAGTTTGTCTTGAGCAGAGCGATCGCCTCGCGTCGCCGGTGCTGCAGCGGCTCGACCTTCTCTCGCTCGGCGCGGTCGGCGTCACCCTCACCCAAAGCCTGGAGAGATGCGTCCACACGCGCTAGGAAAGACTCAAAGTCGACGAGCTTCGCTCTCAACTCGACGAGCTCGCGCATCTGCCGCCCATGCTCGGCCGACGGCACGCGAGGCGCACACGATACCTCTGGGAGCCGCAGGTACTCGGCCAGCGCCCGGGGCGTGGTCACCTTCGTCTCGTCGAGCGCCTCTGGCAGCACGCGTTTGAGGACGGCATTCCCCAAGTGGCACTGGAGGGCCTGGCTCAGCTTGAGAAGGTCCATGTCGCCTGGCGCGAGGAAGGAGTCGGCCGTGATCTCTTCTGCGAGAAGGAACTCCTACAACGTGAAAGTCGGAGCGGTGACTCGCGGTGGGGAGCGGCGGAGTGACGGAGAGGGGGAGGAAAGGAAGAGCTCTATTCAGGCGAACGGTGAACAAGTGCGGGTGAAATTGGGGCGGTGGGGAGCCGGGGGATCGCTCACATCGCCGGCATCGCGCAAAACCTCGGTGACGGCCTTGATCACGGCGGTTACTGCGGCCTGCTGCTTCTCCTGCGACTGCTGCGATGTGCGGGCAGCGAGATTGGCAAACATGCTCGGCCGCGCAGGCTCTGTCGCTTGTGCAGCTAGGTGCTGGGCCGCCGCCGCCGCCTCGTGGCGACACAACCGCTTCTGGGTCGACTTACGCACGAGGCGCGCACGCTGCCCGACGCGACCATCCTCGGTGTGCGCGCTCCCCCACACCCCGCCTCTCACGCCTCGGCCCATGCGTGTGCACCTTTGCCGCCCGAGTAGTCCCCTCCATCCTCCATCCCGACCGTACCCGCAGGTGCACCGCGTGTACAACTCGATGCTCGCAAAGGTGTCGGCGCGCTTCGCGCCCTGCGCAATGGCGCCAACGCGTCGCGTCGTACGTGCAGTACGATTGCGGCAAGTGCTCAGAGTGGGGGTGGCAACAGGGCACCTCCAAATTTGCGTGCTGCATGAAGCGTCCATGTGCGGCCAATGATCCCTCAGTGCCTCTTGCATCTTGTGGTCTCGTTGTGTAGATTACTCTCTTCTGCTCTGCACACGTTATCACGGTCTGAGCCCTGGTGTCGAGAGGGGGACCGACCCTCTCAGAGGCGGCGGGCGGGCGCCCACTGACCGAGAGATCAAAATCGCTCGGCCCGGGCGCGCACCCACACCGCCACACGCACACGCAGCGAGCCAAGCGGACGGGCACCAGAGCCGGCAAAACGACTAAAACGTGCCAAGCGGCGCATGCGCATGCGCACGACGCATGGCCACACCAGACCGACGGTAGACCGGACCGGCAAGCTCACGATGCCACACCAGACCGAAGAGAGGCTCGACACAGCGTCGCGTAGGAGTTGGGCGCACGCGGGCGGCGCGCGCGGGCGCGACGAGCGGACGCGGCCAGCGGCGGTCGCACGATGACGAGAGAGAGGAACGCCCCACGCAGGCGCGGAACGGCCATGCCGCGGCAGCGCGGCAGGCGATCCGTCATTTCCGCCGCCACGCCGCCGCCTCCGCGGCGCCCTCGCGATCAGTGCGGCTGGGGGTCGCGGTGTGCGACCAGCACCGGAGCGTCTAACTGCGGGCAGTGCGTCCGCGCCGCGGCGCGCAGCCACTCCGTGTCCTCGCGCTTTCCGCTACCAAATGCGCGAAATGGAGTGAACGGGATCAGGTCGACGTGCAGTTTGCGCAAGTTCGGGCCCAGCTGCGGCAGCGCCGGAACCAGGTCGTGCACGCGCAGTTTCGTGGTCGCACGGACGGAGAGCTCGTGCAGCGTGCCACCAACGGAGCCAATCAGCTCGGCGGCGCAGCGCCCCAGCGTGTTGGTACCCTCCCGCGGGTACGGCCCAGAATATCCCGCCGACGCGTGGACGATCTCCAGCTGCCGCAGTCCCGTGAGGTGCGCGCCGTGGCGGCGCTCTGGGTGGCGGCGTAGCGGCTCATCCGGCGAGTGCACGAGGGTTACGAAGGAGAGGCGGCGCAGCTCGCTGGCGTGGCGCGCCGCGACCGACTCGATGATTTTGTGCGCGAGAAGGCCGTCGTTCCGGAAGCGGATGACGAGGCCATCGCCCTCCTCCGCCGGGGGGAGCAGCCCCACTTCGTGGCTGACGCCGATGGTGAGCGCGCGCACGGGCGGCTGTGCTGCGCGGAAGTTGCGGCAGACGGTGCACCAGAGCAGGCCTCGGCGTCCTTCCAGCATGACGGCGATGCGGCTGACCGCCACGTCGGGGAGTTCCGCCCACGTCACCGATGATGGACACGTGCTGAGAATGGCGTCGTCGACGCTGGCGCGAGTGGCGGAGTCGCCCGTCGCGGCGGTGGCGAGAAGCGTGACCAGCTGTTCGTGGGACAGCATGGCGAGGCGCGTCGAGTAGCGCCCGCCGCAGGGCGCGGGTGGGTCCCACCTCGTTTTGAGTGCATGGCGCAGCACATCGCAGCTGCGCCGCAGGTCGTGGAGGGGTACTTCGGAGGACAGCACGTACTCCATGTCGAGACGATCAAGCCCTTCCCCCTGAAGCCTGAAGCCCATGGCTTGGACGATCTCGTGTGCACCGCGGAGCTCAAAGTTCTTTCCAAGGCTGCGGTTGCGCGCCTCGGCGTCTGCAAGGCCGCGTTGATCGGCAGCACGGATGATCTTTCTCACGCGCTGATAGACGTATTCCAGGACAGCGGTGGCATCATCCGCCTTGTCCTCCGCCTCATCCGCCTCATCCGCCTCATCCACCTCAAGGAAACTGATGCCCTGCGGCCAGCGGCGGAGAAGGCGCTCGAGCTCGGTCGACATGGACGGTGCTCTCTTTTGGAGGACGTGCGTCGTGCCCCCGGCCCGCGCCTACTTTTTGAGCCTACTGTACTTTTAGCTTACTGGGAGAAAAGAGACAGGGCGGTTGTCAACAGGGAGAAGTCGTAAAATCCTTTTTTGCACGACACTGGGCACGGGACTGGGGTTGTAAAATTCTTTTTTGAT
Organism: Emiliania huxleyi CCMP1516; assembly: GCF_000372725.1. Lineage (NCBI taxonomy): Eukaryota > Haptophyta > Isochrysidales > Noelaerhabdaceae > Emiliania > Emiliania huxleyi. Next base: position 644,524 of record NW_005202428.1, on the reverse strand, counting down.
TCACAGGAGCCGGCGCGGTTCCCCTTTGGGGGGCTGATGTTTGAGTGCCAGGCGGCGAGGCCTCCCCAGACCCGCAGTGCGCAGAGCCAGTATTGCCTAGACAATAAATCTCTCTCGGGTGTCGGGTGCTCGGGTCGCGCACGCATGGACGTGCACGCGCGCGCACTGACCACTGTGGTCTGTGCTGGGGTGTGGGTTTGCGTCGTTCGTGCCTTAGTAAAAACACGAGAGACCGACCAGCTTAGGGGACCCCTAGGCTTAAAACGGTGGGCCCTGGGGCACCTGCGTCCTGCGGCTTAAACGGCTTAAAACCTGCCTACGTAGGCAGGTTTAAAAGCTGCTATACTGCTGCTGGGCCGCCGATTCCTTAAACGGTCTTAAATGCTTAAACGGTGCGGGAGAGAGCTCCCGAGGTCGATGGCGTCCGGGAGGCTCCTGGTAGACGCCGGAGGACGGGAAGCTGGCTACAGTCAGCTAGCACGCGTCCCCTATGCGAGTATGGCTCCTGCCAGTGCACCAGACTTACATATGTGTCTTCGGAGGCGGGTTTGTGCCTAATAACGGCAGTATTGGAGAAGGTAAGGTAAGGTACCTTGAAGGTAAGGTAAACTTCTCCACACACACGAGGTGGTGGGGCAAGGGGGGGCAACCCAGTATTGGAGAAAACGGCGCGGAACCCAGCGACGCATGCCGGCGAGGCCGATTTTCTTAGACGGTCTTAAAAGAGGGACCCCCCGTGCCTGCAATCTCTTAAATGGCAAGTTAAGCCCCCAAACTTCCTCATTTCTCAAAAGGTCTTAAAACAATCCGCGGCCCTCAGAACCCTAGGGGTACCCTAAGCCGACCAGGGGCTAGCCACAGGGTACTAGGCTTGCCAAGCGCCTCCCCCTGGGGCGGCAGGGCCCCCGCGCGCTGCGGCAACACCGCCTGCATTTTCTGCAGGTGGCTTCAGGGATGAGGAGCCGAGTCCGCCGAGTCCGAGTGCAAGCCCTTCTGTGAGACCAAGACGCAGGCCTGGGATGTCAAGTGCACCTGGGCGGGCTGCAACGGCTGCTCCGAGTGCGTCGCCGAGTCTGAGTGCAAGCCCTTCTGTGAGACCAAGACGCAGGCCTGGGATGTCAAGTGCACCTGGGCGGGCTGCAACGGCTGCTCCGAGTGCGGCGCCGAGTCTGAGTGCAAGCCCTTCTGTGAGACCAAGACGCAACCATGGTCAGTAAAGTGCTCATGGAACGGCTGCTCGGCCTGCGGGGACGTTTGCAATGCGTGCAAGCCGTTTTGTGAGGACAAAACACAGGCCTGGGATGACAAGTGCACCTGGGGGGGGTGCAACGGCTGCTCCGAGTGCGGCCCGTCGGCGCCGCCCCCCACACTGCCGCCTCCGACGCCACCACCGCCCTCTAAGCCACCCTCCACCCCCCCCTCTCAGCCACCCTCCACGCCACCCATCGTTCCGCCCTCCTCCTTCAGCCCCACCTTCAGCCCCACAGCGTCGCCGACGGCTTCGCCTACCGCCAGCCCCACAGCGTCGCCGACGGCCTCGCCTACTTTCAGCCCCACAGCGTCGCCCTCCACGCCACCCTCCAAGCCGCCCTCTGAGCTACCATCTACGCCACCCTCCACGCCAACCTTCGTTCCGCCCTCCACCCCGCCCACCACCCCACCCTCCGCACCGCCGTCTGTGCCTCCCTCCACGCCGCCTCCGTCCGTGTCGCACTCCCCAAGATGCTCGTGTGTCCGACACGGTCGTCACCAAGATGCTCGTGTGCGATTGCACTGCAAAGGAGAAGGCGGCGGGCATGGAGCTGGTCTGCTCCAAATTTGCTCAGGGCAGTCCCGAGTTTGGAGCGGTAGATCACGGCTGGGTCGCACACGGCAGGGGTGACGGGGCCGCTGTGGAGCGACGTGGTCAGGGGAACGACGAGACACAAATGGGACAAGCGCCAGCGGATCAAGGATCAGCACGGCGAGCGCGAGATTGATTTCGCCGATGTGGATGATCATAACGTGGTGACAAAGACCGTCATGGGAGCGCGGGTGCGGCAGCAGGCGGGGGTGCCACACGGAGCGCACCACGAGAGGATCATGCGGGGAGAGGCGGGGAGGGAGACCCCGGGCGCCGCCACAAGGAGCGAACTCAGGGGCTGCCTCGTCTGTAAGGCCGCGAGGGACGCGGCGAGGAGGGCAGCACTAAAGCGGGACCCGCTGTGTCCGATCGTGCGGAAAGCCGCGCAGCAATGGACCGAGGAAGATGAGAACCCGCCTAGAGCGACAATGGCGCACGTGCTTAGCGGCGCCTGCCTGGGGAATAGGGAGCAGGCCAGATGGTTCCTCAGAGTAGCGCGAGCGCAGACAGGGACGGCGATCAGCAAAGTGGCACAGGCGGCACCCGACTCCAAGGATACGCTGAAGACGCTGAGGATGGCGCATGTCGCTGCGCTGAAGGGCTCACGCTACAGGGTGCTGGATGAGGACGGGTACGATACACTAGCCCCCGCAGTCGGGGGGGTGTTGCCAGCACTGGTAGATGACCTCTCGGAGAAGAGCCGAAGGGACCTTGGCACCGGGGTCACGAGGAACTTGCAAGTCGTGGCCGAGGCGGCGACGGGAGCGGTGCAGAGGTGGATACAGCTCAATGATGAAGCAACGGCGCGCATAATGAAAAGAGAGGAACACATCGAGTGGCTGAGGAAGCTCTTCGCTGGGTGGAAGGAGGCCCGCCCGGCCTTGAGGGAGTCGCGGAGGAGGGGGGATAACGGAGGCAACGTGCAGACAGGCCAGCAGCCAGTGGGACGAACGAGGACCGCGACGGCAGCTCAAGCGGGAGGGAGCGGAGACAGTGGGCAGCGAGCGAAGTGGGTGAGACTGATGATGCTCCTTCGACTTAGGGAGCGGTTCCGCTGCTGGGCGAGCTTCAGGGTGGTGCTCACGCGAAAAGGAATCGACGCGATGTACAAAGCATGCAAGAAGAGGAGAAAGAAGAGGAGAGGCGCCAGTGATGACGAAACAGAAGCTAGTGCAGACGAGGGCAGGGCAGACCCGGGGACGGCGGAGGCGGACCAGACGGCATCGACCGCCGAGGGAACGTTGGGAAGAGGCACGAGGAGGGCGCTGGGCGGCAACCTCAACCGACTATGGAGGACAAGTCGCCAGACGACGCAGACCACACCCACAAAGAACCCTGCACAAAGACCGCAGGGCGGGGACCTGTTCCTTTTTACCCATCTCCTAGTAGAGGTGTCCGTTTTATTTATTTATTTAATTAATTAATCAACAGGTGCTAGCACACCATACATGGACATGGGCCATACAGTAGCCGCGCCGTACCAGGAGTAGTTGCTGCGCTGGCAGACATGTGGCTGAGTCTGATGTGCATGCGCTCAACATTTCTGCTCACTGCTTCACGCGCGACAATAGAGACTCCTTCCCGCTGTGGCGTTTGCGGGCGGAATGGCTGCGGGCGAGAGCGAGAGCGGCGAAGCCACCACCTAGCGTCGTCAGTTCTCGGCGCCGAGCAGCGCCCCGAACGCCGCAACCTCCCCCTCGACCGTGCGGCCGGGCCGGAAGCTGAGGTTGGCGGACACCCAGAGGCGGCCGTCGTCCACATCGACGACCACGCCCTCCGGCCACAGCGGCGACGCGCGGACGGCGGCGGCGGCGCTCAGCAGCCCGGTCACCTCGGCGAGCTCTGCCGCGACGCCGCTCCATCCAGATAGAAGGTCGCGTCCTCCGTCGTGAGCGCCCGCCGTCGCCGCGCCGCCTTTGAGCGCCGGCGGGGGTGGCAGCAGCAGCGCCTCGAGGTGGTGGAGGAGCGGCGCCGCGGGCCTCGCGTGGAGCACGCAGCGCAGCGTGGACGAGAAGGGCGGGGCCGAAGCACCCCCTTCTCCCGCGGCAGGGCTGCTCGCCCCTCCCCGTGCCGCCGCGAGGCAGGCGTGCACGCCGAGGGCCGCCTCACGGTCCTCCATCTCCTTGGGTCCGTCCGCCGCATCCTCCCCGGCGAACGTCGCCTCGAGAGCGTCCCAGAGCCGCGAGGCTGCCGCCCGCACCACGCCCGACCGCTCCTCGACCCGCGACACGGCGGCGGCGAGCGCGTCGAGCGGCGCCGCCGCCACGTCCAGCGCACACGCGAAGCGGCTCGAGTCCTCGGCCTTGTCCTTGTGCATGTGCAGGCAGCCGAGCAGCGCGCGCACGCCGGAGGCGCCCTCGCCAAGCTGTTCGAGCGAGCCTGCCAGCGACTCGAGCCCGCCGGCCAGGGAGAGGGCGCCAACGACGTGCGCTTTGCGGTGGCGGGGCGGCGGCAAGGTGGGCAAGGCGGTTGCAGCAGAGGAGGCGGCGGTGGGGGCGATGAGGGCGGCGGCGGAGGCGGCGGTGGTGGTGTTGGCCGCGGAATAAGAGGAGGCCGCAGCCTGTGCTGCCCTCCCAGGATCCTCGCTCAAGAGCCACGTCGCATCGACCCGCCAGGTTGGCGGGGCATAGAGGGTGCTGCCGAGCCGCAAGCCGAGCGCGGCGCCGCCGTGGCCGAGGCCGAGCCACTCTGCGAGGCGTCCGACAGGCAGGTGCGGGAAGGAGTGGTCGAGGACGTGGGTGAGGTTGGAGGTGTGCTTTTGGATGCGCTTCTCGGTGAATAGACCCGTTGCCTGCCGGACGAGGTAGGTCAGCAGCATGGACAGCGTGTTGAGGCCGCGGACATTCTCGAGCGCAATCTCTTTGAGCGAAATGTCGGCATGCGCCTCGCGCACGTGCAGAGCGGCCTTGCCTTCCGGCGTGACGAACACGTCGAAAAGCACTGAGATGCCTGTCTCTAGCATCTGAGCCGCAAAGTCGGCCTCAAAGTCGGCGTGCGGCCATGACTGCTGGGTGACCCGTACGCGGCCTGCGGCCGCAGCCTTCAGGCCGCCGATGGTGGCGAGGATGCCTCCTCCCTGTGCGCAGCGCAGGGTGAAGGCTGCAACGTCGCAGCCCGTCACGCCCAGCTGGTGGACACTGATGTCGAAGCTCCGCTCTACATGGACGGTGTTGGCATAGAAGTGGTGCAGCGGAGCCTCGCACACAGCATCGGCGACGATCGGGCGCAGGTGATGGGTGAGGCCGTCAAGTATCGAGTCTGCGATCCATAGCCTGCCGTCGGCGCTGGCGGAGAGGGAGCGGTGGACCGCGCTTGCTCCGCCAGCGGCCCTGGCGGAGAGGGCGCGGACCGCGCCCTCTCCGCTAGCGGCAGCCGATACGAAAACGGCCGAGAGCATGGCGGGGAGCGGCGATGCCGCACACCCAGCTGAAGGCAAGGTAGAAAGAAAGAAAGAATTCTTAAGATACAAGCCTCTCTCACAGCACACTGGCACGACAAGGGCGCAGACTGGCGCAAGAAAGAAAGAAAACACCACGTAAAGGAGGGATGGGATGCCAAATTAAAAAAGGGGTTTGAGAAAAATTCTTTTTTTGAGTTACCACATCGAGCGTGCCTCGATTTGCTCACAACTCGGCGATCGAACGAGGCGACCGGCATACAGCGTTGGCAAGGAGAGTTTTGGAGTTTCTTCTTTTTCCGGCTGTGCGCCTCTTTTGGTACCTGTGTCGAACCTGTGTGCTGTGCGAGAGAGTTGTCTCTTTGTTGAATTCTTTTTCTATTGACATCATCATCAAGACGTTCGAGTTACCACCACCACTCATCGGCCGCGCGGGGGTGAGGGGGGATTGCCTCTACACGCTCTAGTCACATCCGCCCCGTCCTCAATACTTTGGCAGCCAAGCGACGAGCACGCGCCGACGAACGAGGACGAGCAAAGCGACGAGCACGCCAGGCGTTGCGAGGCGTGCACGTGGCCGAGCCGGGCAGCCGGCGCGGGCACGGCGCGGCGCGCGTCGGCCGAGACCGCGACCCCAGGCGTGGGTGGGTCATGCCGGCGAAAGAGCGTGCCACGCCGCTTGACAGCGGCGAGAGCGCCGCGGCGAAGGGCGGCGCCAAGTTCACTTACGTTGCGGCAGACTTGATGAGCGGCGCGGCGGCACCGACCTTGATCATCTCGCAGCTCTCGTCGACGGCGCTGGCAAAGAAGGCCAAGCCGCACACGCTCGACGCCGTCGGACCCGTGAGCGCTCTCGTCGACCCCACGACGGGCAAGCCGCGCGGCGCTCGGTACGTGCAGAGCGACAGCGCGGGTATGGAGAGTGAGATGATGCCCATGTTTCTCGAGGATATTGTCCTCCCATCGCTGCCCGACCACGGCGCCGACACCAGCTCGCGCCTGAAGCGAAAGGCGACGCGCCTTGACCCGGACGACGTCGTGCTTTGCGACGGTCTCAAGCAGCACCATGGCCTGCAATGGATGCAGGCGTCGCACGCGAAGCGTGTGCGCACGTGCCTCCGCTACTCCCACGGTTCGCAGGACAACCAGCACGAGGACTTCGTGAACTTCGCCGACTTCCAGCCGGCCTTCGAGAAGGAGAAGCTTCTCCTGCGTGCCGACAAGATCAATGCCTTAGGCGAGGAGCCGAGCGCGCAGGCGCGGGTGGCCGCCGGCAAGCTCACGCACGTGGACGTGCTCCGGTGCGCAAAGTCGCCGTGGGAGCGGGCCTTCAGCCGCGAGAAGGTGGCGGAGGGGTGGGCTAAAGAGGGCGTCTTCCCCAAGTTCAACTGCGCGTTGTTCCACTCGCTCAAGGCGGCCGAGCGCCGGTCGTCGGTCGACAAGACTCGCCCGGCCGTGGAGCCTGACCGCCGCTGGCTGGCCGAGTTTGGGCTGACAGAGCCGGTGGTCCACTCGATGGCCTCGACCATCGCAGCCGACCCCGAGCTGCTGTCCGAGGAGGCGATAAATGCCGAGGTGGATAAACAGGTGGCGGCGCGGCGCGCGGGCGGGCCTGAGCCTCCCAAGCCGCCCGGCGTGACGGCAGGAAACGTGTGGAAGCTTCCCGGCTCTGCGTCCGGTGAGCTTGCGACACAGGTGCTCCGGGCGAAGACGATCCACGATCGGGTCGAGGCGCGGCTTGCCGAGCTGCGGCGGGGGGACAAGGCGTCGGAATCGGAGAACAAGAAGACCGCCGAGTTCGCGCTCGCCAAGGAGGCGCTCAACATCGCTGCGACGAAGCCGCTCTCTGCGCTGACGAACCCGCAGGCGACCGCGGTGCTGCGCTCGTGCGGCAAAGAGGGGAAGGGCAACAAGCCTGAGCTGCAGGCCGCCCTCGCAACCCTGCTCCGCGAGCTTACGCCCTCGGTGGGAAGCTCTGACGCCGGCCTGGACGCGGCGCGCGAGCTTGTGAGCGCGGCGGAGGCGCAACACCGCTTACTGACCGCGCCGCAGGCGCCGCCGCCGGAGCTCACGCCGGCACCAGAGGCCGCCCCTGCGCCGCCCGAGAGGCCGCGCCGCCACGCCCGCGCCACTTAGGTGGGCCCCTGGGGCCTAGTGATTGAGCCATGGGCAGTAGTCGGCCCTGTACAGTCGGTACTCGGCACTGTCCCTGTTTGTTACACTTTAGTCAGATTTGCGGTCGCCGCGTTCCGGGGGCACGATTTCGACTTTCTCGTGTTGACCACTGTGGGTGTGCCTGGCGCTCCTGGATCATGTCTCTCGGTGTCCTAGTACCCCCAGGCGATGGGTTTCACGGCCCCGTACCGCATGGGGCGCAAGGCCTCGCGCTGTGCGTGTGCTTAACCCGAAAAATTCTTTTCAAAAACGGGCCGCTCTCTGTCGTCGTCGTCGTCGTGCCCGCGCCGCTTTCAAATGTCGCGGGACCGGAACCACCGCGGCAACCGTCGCAAAAGGAGCCCGCCGGCGCGGGGCCAGTCGCAGGATCGCTCCAAGCGCGGGCCGGCGAGCGAGTGGGCCCGCTCGCCCGGCGGCTCCTCGGCTCGCGACGACTCGGCCGCGGCGGAGGAGCGGGCGGAGAACCACTACATGGTGCGGGTGGGCGACCGCTTCGACGGCGGCCAGCTCGAGGTCGTGCGCGAGCTCGGCAAGGGGACGTTTGGCCGCGTCGTCGAGATGAGCGAGCGTGGCAGCGGCGCGCTCTGTGCGGTCAAGGTGGTGCGCGCGGTGAGCAAGTACCGCGACGAGGCGCAGGTGGAGGCCGACATCCTGCGCGAGGTGCAGGCGCGGCTGCCTTCCGACAGCGCCGTCCCCATCTGCCGCCTCCACCGCACCTTTACCGAGCGAGGCCACTTTTGCATCGTGCTTGACCGGCTGGGCTCGCGCCTCTAGATCGGAAGAAGGAGACACTTGTCGTCTTCGGACGAGCACTCCAGAGGGCGCGAGTCCAACTGCACCCCGCTGTCTCCCGCTGCATTCGCTCGCCTCGCAGCCCTCGTACTCACGATCTGCTCCGAGCGCGGGAACCCGACTCTGGCGCTCCTCACAACGTCAGGCTCGTCTCTGTACGACGTGCTGCGCCGCCGCCGGAGGCAGCTCGAGGTGGGCGGCGGCCGCTCGGGCGTCGGCGCCTACTTTTCGCTGCCGCGCGTCGCAGCCATCGGCGCGGACTGCTTCCTCGCTCTGTCGCACCTGCACCGGCTCGGCCTCACGCACACACGGACCTCAAGCTGGAGGAGCGTGCCAGGAGCCTTCCAGGAACCTTCTAGGAACCTTCTCATAGGCACACGGACCTCAAGCTGGAGAACGTGCTCTTCGCCTCGACCGCCGAGCCGGCGAGATGCCGCCGCAGAGATGGCCGAGACACGGCGAGGGACGGCCGAGGGGTGGCCGAGAGACGGCCAGGGGTGGCCGAGCGATGGCGGAGGTATGGCCGAGAGATGGCCGAGGTGTGGCCGAGGTGTGGCCGAGGTGTGGCCGAGGTGTGGCCGAGGGATCGAGATGTGGCCGAGAGACGGCCGAGAGGCGGCCGAGAGGCGGCCGAGAGGCGGCCGAGAGGCGGCCGAGAGATGCCCGAGAGAACGAGAGAAAGCCGCCGCCTCCAGTGCCGAGCCGGCCAGGCGGTGAGTATTCCGACGGTACCAACCTCGAGAGGGTCTCGTCCTTCGCGGCTGCATCCCCCCCCGTCCCCGCCCTCAGCCGCCGGCCGTGCCTCTGCCCGCCAGGCGGGCGAGATGCCGACTGCATCCGCCGTCCGGCTCGTCGACTTTGGGGGCGCCACTTGGCGCGGCCTAGCCGAGATGCAGCCGAGATGCAGCCGCGGTCTAGCCGAGATGCAGCCGAGGCGCGGCCGAGGCGCGGCCGAGGTGCAGCCGAGGCGCGGCCGAGGCGCGGCCGAGGCGCGGCCGAGGCGCGGCCGAGGTGCAGCCGCGGTCTAGCCGAGATGCAGCCGCGGTCTAGCCGATATCTCTAGCCGGGCTCTAGAAGCATAGAAGCATGCCTCCCCACCGCCCCTCGTCGACGATCGGGGCCTCTCTTGCCGCGACGAGAGCTGGCCAGCTCTTTCAGGCTCGAATCGAGGCAGTGACGAGGAGAGTCTGATTCAGGCGCGACGAGCGGACGGGAGGCTCGATCGTGTGCACGCGGCAGTACCGCCCGCCCGAGGCACAATCTCGGGCTAGATCTCGGCCGCACCTCGGCTCCACCTCGGCCGCACCTCGGCCGCACCTCGGCCGCACCTCGGCTGCACCTCGGCCGCACCTCGGCCGCACCTCGGCCGCACCTCGGCTGCACCTCGGCTGCACCTCGGCTGCACCTCGGCCGCACTGCCCGAAGGTGACGCTCGGCTTGGGCTGGAGCCACGCGGTGGACGTGTGGAGCATGGGCTGCATCCTCGCCGAGCTGTGGACGGGCGAGCTGCTCTTCCGCACGCACGACGAGGCGCGAGATTGGCCGAGATTGGCCGAGGTTGGCCGAGGTTGGCCGAGAGGATTCCCGGGTAGCCGCTCTCTGGTGGAGCAATCGCGCTGATGACCCGAGATTCCCCGAGATTCCCCGAGATGACCCGAGATGACCCGAGATTGACCCCCTCCAGGTCGAGCACCTCGCGCTGATGGAGCGGCTGCTCGGCTCGCTGCCGCCGCTCGTGCCCCTAGATGCGGAGCAGATATCCACACCCCCCCGTGCCCCCCCTATCTCCCCTATGAGGCGCGACGCGCGTGTTCTAAATCGTGCTCGAGAGGACGCGTATTCAGCCGCGCAACACAGCCGTATTCAGCTGCATCTAAGCTGCTTTCACGCGGTGCTCGGCATACACGGCGCGAGACCGCGTTCCAGCCCTTGACTCTGGGCGCGCTCTCGACGCAGGCACATGCTCCGTGCCGCTGCCGACCGCTCGCGCTCGATGGAGAAGAACGTCCGGCACGGCGCGCTGCGCTGGCCTGACCGCGCACACGACCGGCGCTCCGCCGTATCTCCCCGTATCTCCCCATACCCTCCCCACATCTCCCCACATCTCCCCACATCTCCCCAGATCTCCCCAGATCTCCCCAGATCTCCCCAGACCTCGAGGCGCCTGTCCTTGAGTCTTACCTCAAGGAGGCCCGTCTGTGGTCAGGCGGTCGGAGGCGCACGTGCGGTCGCAGCCGCGCTTGCGCGACGTCCTCTTCGGCCCGCGGGAGGCGAGGCGGGGCGGCGGAGGGGAGGTCTCGCTAGACGGAGAGACTCTCTGGTCTCGCTAGACAAAGACTCAGACAGAGGCTCTCTATGTGTAGGACGAGCCGCCGGGCGGCGCGCGCGAGCTGCAGCGGCTGTACGAGCTGCTACTCGGCTGCCTCGAGTACGAGCAAGACCATGTCCGGGACACGTCCACGACATGTCCGAGACATGTCCACAGGCTGCCTCGAGTACGAGCCGGACCAGCGCCTCACAGCGGCGGACGCGCTCAAGCAGCCATTCCTCGCGCCGCACACGGCGCCGCTGCCGCCGCCGGCGTAACGGGAGGGGACGCGCACCTCGCCGCAGTCTGCTGGCAGGCCGCTGGCAGGCTGGTCGCCGATGCCGCAGCCGATGCCGCAGCCGGGACGACGGCGGGAGACGGCTCAACGGCGCCATGGCCGGTGGTCACGCAGGCAGCGCCCACTGCAGCTGCTCTAAACCGATACGGTAGAGCGCGCGCCCCCGTACCGCCTCAGCAGCTCCATGAGGTGTACGGCGTGTACTGGATCCTCGGAGAGCAAATTGTGAGCTCGTACGGTCGAACGGCTCTAGCTCGTGCAGGTGCCGACATGTGCATGTATGTACCCCGTGCAAACGCGTCAAGCCGAATAATACTTTATGATTATGTAAAAACATTTACGATTGTTAAAAGTAAAACGAGAGTGGCATATTTTGATTTTTTCTGCGCGCAGGGTGGCAACGTTTTTTGATTAATACATTAATTAAAAGAAATTTTGGAGACGACGTTGCACGCTTTTTTGTCGACCTGTCATGTGCCCACGCCCATGACAGGCTGCTATGAGAGTGCACAATCGATTTCCCGTCCGCCAAAAAAATTGCGGTTTTGCCCGCCAAAAGAGAGCCAATTCTTGACTTGGGCCCTGCGGGCGGCCTTCTCTCGAGGTCTCGAGATATACTCCGGCACGCCGAAAGTGGAGCTAAAAAGTCGTCCTTGACTTCTCAGCGCCCTGACGGCCCGCCGATGGCAGACCCGACTCCCTCCATCCGCATGGCGCCGCCCGATGGTGCCGGTAACCCTATTCCGGAGCGGTTTCTCCTAGGGTTAGCGCCGAAAAAGCCGGCTCCCTTAGCTCCGGCTAGGGCTAAGGGGCCTCCGAAGCCGACCCGAGGAAGGGCCGACTTAGCCCGCGAACGGGCAGAACGGGCTGTCCTCGCATACTCCGGCACGCCGAAAGTGGAGCTAAAAAGTCGTCCTTGACTTCTCAGCGCCCTGACGGCCCGCCGATGGCAGACCCGACTCCCTCCATCCGCATGGCGCCGCCCGATGGTGCCGGTAACCCTATTCCGGAGCGGTTTCTCCTAGGGTTAGCGCCGAAAAAGCCGGCTCCCTTAGCTCCGGCTAGGGCTAAGGGGCCTCCGAAGCCGACCCGAGGAAGGGCCGACTTAAGGGTTAGTATAGCGGGCCGATAAGGCTGCCCACACCCGCGAGGATGGCTGTGTGTTTGCCTCCCCGACTCGGACGGCCGCCTCAGAGGGCGGGAGTGCTTCCTATCGCCCTCTCACCCGCGGGTGATGGCCGAGTCCACGGAGCCGCACGCTGCCTCTCCTTCGACGCAAGGCTCCGACTTCTATAGAGAAAACCCCATCTGCACCAGCGTTTTAAAGTGAAATCGTCAAGAGAAATCGATGCCCCGGGCTGGGCTTTGGGGTAGGCAGCCACCTTTTTGAAGGTGAGGCGTATCTGCCGACCTGTGAAGACGCTTTACTTGCGAGCAGTGCGAGGACCAGATGGCGCGAGGGCACCGCAACATGGCTAAGGAGGCAGGGAAGCTTCTGCTCCAAGACGGCCGCTCAGGACCGCAAAATGGTGTTCCTGAAGGTTGTGTCAGTCGGGCTGGCCAGTCCCCGGGGCCTGACGGTCCAATGTTTCCCTCAAGAGTACTTCTCCCCTACCCCACCCTTCCACTTTAGATGTGTCGGACCATACACAAAGCGGCCAAATTGCGGTTGACGGCTCATCGTACGTAACCGATCCGCGCTGGATGGCTCGCGCCGGCTCGATCAGCTTCACGCGCGTCTCGGCGACCAACTTGCCCAGGCGGACACGCGATCGGATAGCGACCCCTACGTGCGCTGGTCTCTCGGAAAAGAGACCCTCGCCGAGACAAACTTCCTCCGTAATGTGCTGGGAAGGCGTGGCCGCACGCAGACGTCCACGCAGAACCCAGCGTGGGACTCAGAGTACCTTGCTAATTTACCACATGGAGTCGGCGCCAGCATGACGCTGACTGTCAGCGTGTGGGACTCTGATCGCGGCCAGGACGACCCACTTGGCTCTGCAACCTTTGAGCTTCAATTGGAAAACGGGGTGCGCACAATGACGCTTCCGCTCGAGCACGTGCCCGGTGGACGCGAGTCAACAGTCACATTCACGTCGAGAGTCGAGCTGCCGCTCCGCCCGTCGCCCGAGCCCGAAGCCGAGGCCGTGACCGAGGCCGTGACCGCTGGCCCAGTCACGAGGAAGGAGATCCGAATGATGAGCCCTGAAGAGCAACAGCGGTATGCGGCGGCTGTCAAGAAGATGATGGAGAACACGAGCGGGCCGGAGAGCTCCGAATTCTTCCGCCTGGCGGGATACCACGGCTGGCCCGGCAACGGCGCCGAGCGAAACTACAGCTACTGCGAGCACCGTCAGGAGACCTTCCCGGGCTGGCACCGCGCGTACTTGATAGCCTTTGAGCAGTCGCTGCGCGATGCCGATCGCGCGCTGGGCAACGACGGACACATCGGTCTGCCGTATTGGGACGTCCTTGCGCGGCCCGAGCTCAACGGCCAGGTCTCGTTCAAACCTTACTATTGCCCCCGCAGTGTGTTTGTCGACCTCCCTGTTTGTCGACCTCGCCATGAAATCGCGCGCCTCCGCCTTGTTTCCAACAGGTCGTCCCGTCCATTGTCAAGGAGCACTTTGGCAACGGGACCGCCGTGCCGCGCGCTCTCCTCGACGAGAGCTTACCGCCAGGCGGCGCGGCGCATCAGCGCAAGCGGCTCTGGGATGAGGGGTACGCCATCGCCGACGACGCGGATCTAAAGAGGACGATCGAGAGCCAACGCCTCCCCGAAAAGATTGGCGACGCGCTCTGGATTCGCCAGCACTACCGCGCGGCCTCGACGTACGGCACCTCCAGCCGAGATTCCGTGGAGACGCCGCATGACCTCATCCATGTGCTCAGCGGCTTCCCGATGAAGTCCCTGATGCACGCCGCATTTCACCCTCTCTTCTGGCTGCACCACTGCAACATCGATCGGCTGTATGAGGCGTACCTGGAGAACAACCCAGATTCCCAACGCGAATTTGAAGCCAATCAGGAGCGCTCGCGATTTGTAAACCGGCGCAAGGGAACTCACGACAGATACGATGAGTGGCTCAAACCCTTCTACTTGCCGGGCGGCGCCCGCGGGAACAGGAAGTTCTATCCGCGACACACGTTTGACATTGCGCGCTACGGCGACTACGTGTACGACGCGCTGCACCTGCGCCCAGCCCAAGCCATGACGGAACGGCCCGTGTACGCGGTCTTTGAGGACGTCGACATCAACGCGCTGCCGTGCTCATACACGCTCCACGCATTCATCTACCCTACCGGCGCCGAGGCGACGACGCCACCGCTCGGCCCCACCATTGCGAGTATTATGGACGACCCCAACTATGCGGGGCTGGGCGGCGTCTTCGCGGGTAAGGCTGATGTCTGTACGAACTGCCAAAACTCGGATCCGTTTGACGTGCGTATCGACGTGTCGGCGCGGCTGAAGGCCCTCGGCCTCTCCGCGGCAGATGCGGTGGTAAAGGTGGTCGCCGTCGACGAGGAGGAGGAATACATGGCCGTCGGCAATCCCACCACCCGTGCTCAAGGGTGGAGGGCCGTCCTTCGCGCCGTCGAACGACTTTGAGGACGAGGACCATGAGGTCGATGACACGCCCACTTTCCCGCCCGGCTCGACGGTGACGTATGCGGTGGAGGAGGCGCCCGGCTACCTGAACCGGGGAATGCTGCTTAACGAGGTCGCCCAGTGCTTTGCAGCGTGGGCTGGTCCTACTGCGAGTGGGCTCGAGTTTGAGCGGCTGCCCGCGGAGCGCGCCGACGACGCGCAGCTCGTTATCGGCTGGGCCGACCACTCCAAGGTCAACCAGAAGAAGTTTGACGGACCCGGCGGCCACCTCGCAGAGGCGAACGCTTCGAGCATCGTGTTTGACTCGGCGGAGCGATGGCTGCTGCACGGTGTGGGCTGGGAGAAGCTCGCTCGCTCCGAGGAGCCCAAGGGTGCGCCACCCAGCTTCTACCTTGCGCCCGTCCTCCTGCACGAGATCGGCCACACTCTCGGGCTCACGCACTCTCACACTCCGACCGAGGTGATGGCGCCGCATTACGCAGCTGACAAGGTCAGTCTGGCGCCTGGCGACAAGTCGCGCGCCCGCCTAGCATACAGCGTGCCCGAACCCGACGAAAGCAATCTAACACCACCACGTGCTCCAGCGGCAGCGCCCGCGCCGCCCGCGCCGCCTGCGCCGCCTGCGCCGCCTGCGCCGGCAAAGAGCGGCGCTTGCACCCTGCTCTGAGCGGAGCCGGCGCTTCCGGCTTGAAAGAAAGAACGCAGATCACTTTGTGTGATGTGTGGAGAAATTTACCTTACCAAAACCTACCTTACTTTACCTTTTTGTGTATTCATGTTCTATGTAAAAAATCGTCCACCATCGAGCCGGCGAGGCCCGGCGTAGGCTAGGAAGCCCGCTCGCTGTTAGGACGCGCCCCTTACTCCCGCGAGAGCGCTGGCCGCGCCGCTCGCAGCCCATCCCAGGTCGATCCCGGCGACGACGAGGTCGAAACCCTCGTCGGCCATGCGGCGCGCGGTGGCGGGGTCGGCGCAAAAGATGGCCGCCTGCCGTCCGTGTGCGTGAGCGAGGCGGAGAGCGTGGCGCACCGCCTCCAGCACCTCTCCCTCGGGCGAGTCGGTCGGGTCGTGGCCGAGCGCAAGGCCCTGTGCGCAAGGGAGCAGGCGGAGGCAGGTCTCCGCGAGCCCGGTGCCGCGCCGGTGGCGGTGCCGCTGCTGGCGGTGGCGGTGCCGTGGGCGGTGGCGGTGGCGGTGGCGGTGTGGCGGTGTGCTCGGGAGTGGCGCAGAGTGGTCCTGTCCCGACCCGTGGGGCGCTCTAGCTCGGGGTGATACTGGTTCTGTCCCGAACACTGGGGCGCTCTCCCCCCTCATAGGGCGCTCTCGCTCGGGAGCCGACGTCCGCCGCGCACCAAGTCGTTAGGACCGATGAATATCTCCCCATATCTCCCCATATCTCGCACCAAGTCGTTAGGCCCGACGAAGATGCCGCTGAGCCCGTCCACGCTCAGGATCGCGTCCAGGTCCTCGAGCGCGCCTGCAGCAAGGCTCCAGGAACGGTCGCTTCCGGCGAGGAGCAGCCAGGGAGCCGCCGAGAGGCAATGCAATGCGAGACGCATGTGCTGCATCTCGAGGTGGCGAGATATGGGGAGATATGGGGAGATATGGGGAGACTCCTGTGCTGCATCTCGGTGCGTGCGCGGCCAGGATCGCAGCTCTAGGACCGCGGCCAGTACGATGCGGCGTTGGAAGGCCATGGGGAGGCTCGGCTACTCCGCCGCGCCTCGTGTCTCAAGCATCGCAAAACTCTGCACGCACGTGTTCGACGCCCGAGTCCAGTCGCCCCGGCTGCCCTCCCACCCCAGCGCTGCGCGGTGTGGGCCGTACGACCGGTGCCCGGCGGGTGGGAATTTGGTCGCTCGCACAAAGGCCTCGCACTCCTCCACCGAGTTGATCATCGGGCAGATGAGGGCGGCGGCGCCGGCGTCGAGCGCCTTGGCGATCGCGCCGTCGGAGAGCTCTTCGATGCGGACGACGGCGAGCGGCGCGTTACCTGCCGCGTCGCGCGCGGCGTCGATCGCCTGCAGCAGCGGCACCACCTCGCCGGTGCCGTGCTGCTGGTCCACCACGACGGCGTCAAAGCCTTGCCGTGCGATGACCTCGGTGTACAGCGGTGAGCCGCCGACGATCCAGGCGGCGATCTTGGCGCGCGCGCCGGACGGCGCGACCTGCTGCTGTCCTGCGGCGAGATAAGCGCGGGTGGCCGGCGGGAGGTGGCGGAGCGCAGCTCGAGGTCGTCGGCACAGGAGTGCCTGCATCGCTGTGTTACGACCGGCAGTGCGCCTTTGCAGCGAGCAGCTCGGAAAAGAATTCACGATTGATGCTTTTTTTGTTTTTTCATGCCTGTTGAGTATATGAGCGACCCACCTCGAGGGTTGCTCCCGACTCTGGCCTTTTCGGGTCACGTAGCCACACCTCGCCTCCTTGGTGCGAGTGGCTGCCAGTTCGACTCTGGGGAGGATCGAACCATTAACAACGCCCCTCCAAACGCGCACCCCCATAAAACGCCGCACAACCTGCTTCCTGGATGCATCCGGCGCAGCATGTGGTGCGGGGAGAGGCCCATCCATGTGCTCAAGCTCGCCGCCAGTCATCGGGCTCGTCGACTTGGTCGCGAGCCAGCGCTCGATCGCCGTCCGCTCGT
Source organism: Emiliania huxleyi CCMP1516 (assembly GCF_000372725.1). Taxonomy (NCBI): domain Eukaryota; phylum Haptophyta; order Isochrysidales; family Noelaerhabdaceae; genus Emiliania; species Emiliania huxleyi. The sequence continues at coordinate 627,460 of NW_005202428.1, read as the reverse complement.
AAGCATGCCCGTCCGCCGCCATCACCGGGTCGCTCATTATCTCGGTTGTGATTGCTGATCGGGCAGATGAAGTCAGCCGGTGGCTCCTCCTCCTCCACCGAAAGCAGCCCCTCTGCAGCCAAAGAGGACGGCACTTGCTCGTCGGGCTCCCGCCTCTCCTCCTCCAGCCTCGCGCTCTCCTCGAGCGCCGCCGCCAGCGCTGCCTCATCCTCGGGTTCCCGCGACGCCGACGGCCCAGCGCCGCCCCCGCCACCCTTTCTAGACCTTCCCCTTCTTCTTCTTCTTCCCCTTCTTGCTCTCCTTGCTCTCCTTCTCCGCCTCCTCCTCCGCCAGCAGCGCCTCGGCATGCCGCGCCGCCTCCGCCTCTGCCGCCGCACTCACCACCTCCCTCGCCACTGCCTGCGCTGCCGCGTGCTCCTCGAGGGCGCGCACACACTCGCTGTGGCCCCTCTCTTCGGCCATCTGCAGCGCCGTCCTGCCGCCCGCATTGTACGCCGTCGTATCGGCGCCCGCTCGCAGCAGGCGAAGCACGGTTGTGAAGTGGCCGTTGGCGGCGGCGGCCATCAGCGCGGTGACGCCATTGCTGTTCTGCAAGTTGACCTCCACGCCGCGCTGCAGCAGGATCTCGACCATCCGGCCACGTCCCTCCAGCGTGACTACCGCGCCACGCCCATGCCGCCACGCGCATCGGCCTCCCAAACGCCACTGCGTGAGAATTTGCCGTGTGCAGTACGTGTACCCTCTTGACCGTGTCCGTTGACCCAACCTCCCGAGGCGGCCGCGTCGGAGCTCGCAGAGGAGGAGGCGGCGCGCGAGGCGGGCAGCCCGGAGGATGAGGCGGTGCCGGAGGAGGTGAGGACGCTGCTCGGCGATCGGGAGACGCTGACGAACGCGCTGACCCAGGCGATCCGCCTCCGCCCTGGTAGCCCCTCGCCGACTCTCCGGCACCCTGACGTCGCCGCTTGCCGCTTCCTCTCATGACCGAGCCGCCGCCGCGCTGCCGATCCACCCCGCTCCTCCCAACAGGCCCACGACACACGGGTGGCGCAGCTCGACGCGAGGGAGGACGAGGCGCGCGCGAGGGAAGTTGCGGCGCTCAAGGTCGCCCGACGCGCCTCTGTATTTTGCTCCCATCTCGCTCGCCACTGAGCCTCTCTCGCCTCGCCACACTCGCTCCAGGGAACCATCGAGCGGCTGCAAGCCGATGAGTACGGCCGCAATCGCGGCGCGGTGGTCGAGATCTGGAATTTGGTGCACGTGGAGCACAAGAATGAGCTGCTCGAGTTGGGCGCATCTGCGCATGCGGAGGTTGCATGAAATTCTTTTTTGATTGTCCTTTGTAGTGCCAGTCCCGTACCCGCTGTCGTGCGAGGGAGAGTTTGCTGGAGAGAGAGAGAGAGATTTTTAGCAATACCAAACCACTCTAACACATGGTTAATAAAAATCTCTCTCTCTCAACACTCACAGTTGTTTGTTTTGCTGGTAAAAATTCTTTTTCACAGGTGTACCAGGCCCCACAAATGACGTACGTGAGAGAGAGAGAGAGAGAGATTTTTAGCAATACCAAACAACTCTTAACACTCACGTGTGAGTGTTAGAGTTGTTTGTGTACCTGTGTGTTAGTTAGTGCCGGCACAGAGCTCCGTGCAAGCCTTCCAGCGTGATAGGAACGAGTGTATCGCTTTGACGGATCGACCGTGCTTGTTATCCACATCGATGTGACGCACACAGTGACACTTCAGACGACACACATTCTCCCACCCGCCGGGACGCAAAACGCTCTCGACGAGAGCCACAAGAAGGCGGCCACACAGCAAGCCGCTCGGTCGATCACGTTGCTCGCTCGATGCCGGCGAGCGCATGGCGCACGCCTTGGACGGTGGCGAAGCCAAAAACACCGGCAGTGGCCGTCCGCTGGCGTGAGCGGCGGCGGTCGAGACCTCACCCTTCGCGCCGACGACCCAACCTCACGCGGACAACCCAACCCAACCACAACCCAACCCAACACGAAACAACCCAACTCAAAGCACGATTCTCAAGTTGGGCCCTCAGTCAGTCAGTGCGCGCCAGTCCCGTGGCCAGTGTTGTGCGAGGCATTGGGGGAAGTACATGGGAAGTCAGAAATTGAAAAAAACCTTACTCGCTCAACGCGGCCAACAACGCAACCAAAGGATACCAGATAAACCTACAGCGCTAGGCCCCGCCGAATTTGCGAGACAGCTTGCACGTCGAAGCCGCATTTGCGAGACAGCGTGGCTCGCAGCGTGCCCGCTGTCGAGATCATGCAGCGCATATTCTCTACCTCCGTTGAGCAGTCGAAGAGGGGCCTTTCGCACGTCAGGTCCTATCGCCCAAAAGTTCCGTCCGTGCGTGTGCTGCCGGTCGCATCGACTGCGGCGCAGTCTCGCAGGCTCGCTGGGCGGCTGAGCGATCTGGCGACGGCGTTGAGAACTGAAGACGCCGAGGGAGGTTCGGTCAACCTGTATGGCGTAGCAGTTCTCCACGCCGTCGTGTCTCGCAAGCGGTCAGCGCAGTGCTTGTGGTCGACTGTGCCGCTGGCGTTTGCGCTGCTGCAGATCTTCGCACTGCACTCGATCGCGTTTGGCAGCGCTTGGACAAAGTGCGTCTACGACCAAGACTGTGCCCTCGGGACGGCGTGCATCCGAGTCAACGAGCGGTCGCCGCAGTACTTTTGCGCCGACTGCGCCAACATCGTCGGCGACGGCGACCAAGAGTGGAGTCTGTCCCCCGTGGAGACGGCGTTGGGGTTCGACACGCACTGGAACCGGACGACGTACGAGTTCACTCCGGCGCTCACCGGCGACCTCTACCCAATCGCAGCCAGCGCGTACGAGTGGTGCCAAAACTTCGTCGACGCCTCGCGTACTCCCTTCGTCAGCGCCTGGCTCTCAGTCCAGAGCCAAGACTTCTCGCACTGCCTTCACGTGCAGGAGGCTCTCCATAAGTTTGGCGCCCTCGACTTTGTGGTCGTCGTCACCGGGTTCGTACTCGTCTGCCTCGCGATCGCTGCCGACCGTCAGCAGCAGCTTCTCAACCGGCACCTGCGCGTCCTGCTCCTCCCTCCGCCGTGGCGCTCTCTGCGTGCGCTCTCCTTCGTCGTGCTCGAGATGTCGCTCGAAGCGCTGCTGCCGAGCGTCAGCCTCGCCATGGTGCTGCTCATCATTCAGGGGGGCGTGGACGCGACGGGCGTGCTCTTGAATGGCGTCGCGGTATGCTTCGTCCTCACGATCGACGACGAGGTGCCACACGTACTTCTCTCCGCCGCCGACAAGCTCGCGATTGACAACTTTGCCACCGCGGCCGGCGACCGCAACACCCTCGTTAACATCAAGCGGAAGTCTCTTTGCCACGCTGCGACGGCGCTGGTGCTATTGTTTCTCATGTTCTTTGTCTGCCAGCGCGCCACCTGCGACAACCTGGTCCTCGCCTGCTTCGGCCTCTGCTGCCTCACGCCGCTGTGCACGCGCCTCGCCGAGGAGATGGTCGGCCTCCCCTACACGCTCGGCCTCTCCCGCGCCAACCGGAGCGAGGCGATGCGACGCACCGCGTCCTCGGCGAGCGGCGAGGTGGGTGGCGCCGAGGAGCCTCGCATCCCGCGCACGGTCTCCTCGCTCCGAGCGTCGATCCGCCACCGCGCGGCAGCGACGGTACGGATCTGTTCGGGCCGCGCCGGGCTGGCGGCGCTGCACGCCACTCGTTGCCTGCTCGAGGGCATGTCCACAACGTGTGTGCTGCTGCTGTTTGGGCGCCTCGCCATCAGCCTCTATATGTGGGACATGCCCTTCATCCACCAGTACGTGTGGGACGAGTGAGCTGAGCGCGCGGGCTCATATACATCTGTCATGACATCTGTTCTTCATTCATTCTCACCACCACGGTTGCGAAATGTATTTCAAAATCTTCTATCATATCTTCCTGCCGGGCGAACCACCTCAGGCTCAGCAAAAGTCACGTGTCACGAATGTATCCTGTGTTGTGCGCGGGGTTTATAATATTTTTTGGCAAACAGCGTCTGACCGCCGTAATAAAAAAGGAGGCGACTCAAACGGCCTCTCGCCCTTTGCGGCGCCGCCTTCGGCATGGCGACTCCTCCGTCGCCCGGTCGGCCACCGCCTCCGCCGAGCGAGGCAGCCGACACATCGCGCAATCCGTTTGCAAGCTGGCGCACGCGAAAGGATACACCGACTTGGAGCCGGCGTGCGAGAATTTCTGGCCTACGTCGCCGCCTGACCCTCCGCCGAGCCCGTCGCCTCCGGCCCCTCCGCCACCCCCCTCGCCGCCACCCTTGCCGCCGCTGCTGCCGCAACCTCCGGGCTTGCCGCCTCTGCCGTCGGCCCCGCCGCTCCAGCCGCCCCTGTTCGGCATTGCCCCACATGATACGCTACCGGGCGGGTTCTACGTCCCCGCAGCCGCGCTGGCCGGCACCCTCCTCACCACGGCCCTCGCGCTCTCCCTGCTGCGCGGCCACGCCAAGCCCTCCCTCCTCACGGCGGGGGCCTGCGTTGTCACCGCCTCGCTCCAACTCGTCGCCGACTCGTTGCTCGCGGCAGAGGCGTGGACCCGCTCCACCGACCCCATCTACGACCCCGAGACGAACGCCCTGATCGACGGCGCGGCGCCCGAACGTGGCGGTCCAGGCGCGTACCCGCTTCCAGCCTTGGCTCCTCGCCACATGCCACGCCCCTCGCCGGATGGGGATCGTCATCACCACTCCACGCCCACGCAGCCCAGCCCCGCACGCTGCCCCGCCGACAGGGCGTGGGCCATCACCGCTCTCCTCAGTCCTCACCCTCGTCCTCGCCTCCTCCGCCGCCCTCGCCGCCGCCGCCGCCGCCGCCCTCCGCCGCCTCCGGCGCGGCGGCGGCGCGGCCATCCAACCCCCAGCTCCGAGACCGAGTTGACAACAAACTCGCTATCGCTGCCTTCGCCGCCGATGCGCCTGCGCCTCGATGATGGCGCACAGCTGCGCTGGCGAGAGGCCCGCGACGCGCGCGCCGATGCGGTGGGAGGCCATAACACACTTAGATAGATAGATCGCGCGCATTTTTCTTTTTTGACAGAGGGCCCGACTTTTGTTTGTGTCCCGCCTCGCGCGGGCCCGGTCACGGCACGGTTGCAGCCGCATCATGCCGGCGAGCGACCTCGACCTCGACGACGACGACGATTACGGTCCCTCTGGCAGCAACGCCGCCGCTCCTCCCAGCAACGGCGCCTCAGCACAGCCGAGTGGAGCCGTGCGTGTGCAAGGCACGCAGCGCATCCCCGGCCCCGTGGGCGCCCTTCTGAGTGCGCCCACCGCGCTACCACACGGCGGCGCTCCGCCCGAGCAACTTCCACGGCGAGGCTTCCGCAAGACGGCCGCCCTCCTCCACCTCGAGTCTCTCTTTCCGCGCCCGACGCCACCGCCGTTCGTGGAACGCTGGCCGCCGCCAGACAGGCACGCGGTACCGGAGCTGTGGTCGCTGGCCGAGGTGCGCAGCGCCGCGTGCTCGCTCTCTTCGCTCAAGGGGGCCAAGCCGGTGGTGGTCCCCAACACGCTCCTCGTCCTGGTGAGCTCTCTCTGACGCCGCCTCTCCCGACGGCACAAGACACGGCACAAGAGAGGAGAGAGACACGGCACCCCTTCTCCGGCACCCTTCTCCCGCGCCCTTCAGGTGCGCTCCATCTCGCGTGACTCCGTCCCCGCTGAGGCCGCCGGCATCCTCCTCGCCGACGAGTCTGGGGAGATGAACGGCTCGCTCCACCCCTCGGCACTGAGCGACAACCCCGGCGCGCCCCGCCCGCTCCGATCTGCTCCTCCTGTCTTCGATCTACCTGTCATGAACTGGTCGATATCTCGCAGCGTGTCTCTTATCGCCACCGTGCGTTGTTCCCAGCACTTGACATCGTTCATCCGCTCCGTCGCCGCAC
>NW_005202428.1:606012-621429 GCF_000372725.1 Emiliania huxleyi CCMP1516 | reverse complement strand
CCCCCCCCCGCCCCTTCGGCCCACCCCTCGGGGGGAAGTCCCCCTGGCTCCATTCGGGCTCCCCCCCCCCCTCCCCGCAGGGTCCGCCTCCCTCCTCTACGCTGTCCCGCCCCGTGGCACAGCTCAAGCGGGAGCGCCCCCAGAGGCGGAGGCAGCGCCCCGCCCCGCCCTCTCGCAGCCGCTGCAGCCGCAGCAGCCGCAGCAGCCGCAGCAGCCGCAGCAGCCGCAGCAGCCGCAGCAGCCGCAGCAGCCGCAGCAGCCGCAGCAGCCGCAGCAGCCGCAGCAGCAGCAGCCGCCGCAGCCGCAGCCGCAGCAGTCGAGGCTGCAGCCAGTGTCGCCACCACGGCCGCGGCCACAGTCGCCGCAGCAGCCGCAGCAGCCGCAGCCGCAGCCGCAGCCCCGCCAGCAGCCCCGCCAGCAGCCCCGCCAGCAGCCCCGCCAGCCGCCGCAGCCGACGCGCCAGGCGCGGCCGCCGCAGCCTCGGCCGGGGGAGATGCCGAGCGATGCCGAGGTCGCGCGCCGCTTCGCCGCCGCCGTCGCCGAGGAGCGCGAGGTGGCGGGTCGGCGGGGGCGGCGGCTCTGCAGGGCCCCCTCCACTCCACTCACACGCCGGGCTTCTGCCCCCCCACAGGCGGAGCGGCTGGGCGGCGGCGGTGGCGGCGGTGGCGGCGGCGGCGGCGGCGGCGGGCCGCCGGCCCAGGCGCGGGTGCGGTTGGGTCGGCTGGTGAGCGACGTGGATTTGGGGGAGGAGGCGGAGCTGCGCCGGCTCGAGTCGGGGCGGGATTGGGTCGGAGGCTGCGACGTCCGAGGCGGCAGCGGCGGTGGGTTCGGAGGCGGCGGGCTCGAGGCAAGTGTCGAGGCTTCTCCGCCGGAGGACATGGACCAGTACCCCGCGTCGATGCTCGCCCCTCGCCGCCGCGGCGGAGGTGGAGGTGGAGGCGGTGGCGGAGGCGGCGGCGGTGGCGGTGGTGGTGGCGGAGGCGGCGGCGGAGGCGGCGGAGGCATTGGCGGCGGCTCCGCGCGTGCCGCCGCGCCGCCGCGGCCCGCACCTCGGTACATGCCTCCTCCTCCGCCCCCGCTGCGGCAGCGGCTCTCACGAGACGCGGCCGCCTCGAGCTCTGGAGCCGCCTCCCCGTCGCTGGCGGGCGGCGGTACCGCCTTGCGCACAGGCGGGCACGGGCGGAGGGTTGGTGCTGCTTGGGCGCCGGCGGCATCGGGCGACGGCGACGACGACGACGAGGCACGCCCGGGCGGGGCGGGGGCCGGGGGGGAGGGATGCTGCGCCCGCCCCGAGAGCCGCCCTCCTCCAGCCCCGCTGGCGTGTCCCGTGCCGCAGGCGCTCTTTGGCGGCTTCGCAGCCTCGCAGCCTTGCCGCTCTCCGAGTCCGGCCGGCAGCCGGGCAGGGGCCAGCCAGGCAGTGGGCGCGGCCTCTCTTTCCCGAGAGATCGAGGGAGAGAGTCGAGCTGTCCCGGCGTGTGGGGGTAGGCGTGGAGCCAGGAGACGGTTGCGGGCGCCGGGGCGGGGGCAGGCGGCAGCGTCGACTCGCGCGCCACTCAGCGCGGCTTCGCGGCGCACGCGTCGTCGCTGGGGTCCGCCCCGCCGGCAAACTCGCACCACGACCTCGACCTCGACGACGACGACATCTGAGCTGTTTGTCTGCATCGTCCGGCGCCCGGGTCACAAACGGCGGCAGTTGCCACACGCGGCGGGTACACCGCTCTACGTCAATACACACGAGCTGAAGCTGTACGTACGAGGAGGTACGTGGTAGTAGTAAAGCCGTACGTGTCCGCCCCGGGGATGGGGTGACGAGAGTGTTTTCCGCGTGAGAGTGCGTCGAGACCTCAGACCATGACCAACAGCTGTGCTCCTGTGCTCTTCTGACTTATGGCAGATTTGGGTATTTTGGTGTACTTTTGGTGTACGGCTCTAGTGCTAGTGGCTAGTGAAACACCACCCCCGCCTCAACCCTCTCAGGCACCAGCACCGGCTTCGACAGCCTGGTCGCGACTACTGTGGTGCCACAGACGACGCACCAAACACACCGAACCACCCCACCAGGTGTGAGGAGACGCCTGCCTCGCCCTGGTGTCGGGGAGGAGAGGCGCCATCACCTCTGTGAGGTGGGAACACAGAAAAGCGCCGGGCTGCCCGGGCGAGGATCAGAGAAGGAGCCACCCTGTTAGGGGCGTCGGCTCTCCCTTGATGAGCCCGGGCAGCCACGGCGCGGTGGGGCGCCTCACCGTCCGCCCGAGCCCCGCCCGCGGCGCGTGAGTGTCACGCGGAGCGAGCGAGGCAGGTCGGTGGGGCTAGGTCCCGCGGGCGTCAGTTGCCCTTCTTGACCTTCGGCTCCCCAGCGCTGAAGACGGGGCAGTCAGGCCCCTTGACGTGCCCCTCCTCGCCGCACCACCAGCAAGTCTTGGGGCGCCGGACTTGCCCGACCGCTTCGCCTCATCGGCCGTCCGCTGGGCCTCCGCCGATGCCGCCTCCGCCTTGGTCACGCGCTTGGCGAGCTCGGCCAGCTCCTTCTCGAACGACTCGACTGACCTCTCATGCTCGCGGTAGACGTCGTCGCGAACGATGCGGTCGAGCGGCAGCTCCGGCAGGCCGCGCCCCGGGTACTTTGCGGAAATACCGCTGGATGTAGTCGAAGAACTGCTTGTCCTCCGTGAATTCGCCCAGTCCCGACGAAAACTCGAGGATGAGTGAAGCCTCGGCCAGCATATCCCTCTCGCGGTAGCCTTTGCCAAGATTGCGGAGATGCTGGACGACCTGGCTCCGCTCGCCAGATTTGAGGGCATGTGGTGGAGGCTGCCCGGGTCGTCTTTGGTCTGTCGCACGCACTTGACTGTCCACAGGTTCCGGCCGAAGACTGCGCCCTCGAAGGCCGGTCCCCGCTTGCCAGGTCCATGGCTGTGACTACGTACCCAGTGAGGAGGGAGACGCTAAGTGCGAGCGCGCCTGTCGAGCTGAGATTCTGCTTGGCAAGCTCGGCGACCTGCACCTCGGTCAGGGCGGACTCCTCCTCTGCCGCTGGAGCCGACGCGACGCGCCCCGGCAGGGCGCTCGCCGATCGGGCCACCTGCAGGGCGCCTCCAGTCTGAGCGGCCCCAAGCCACCACGCCCGGAGGATGGCCTGCGGGAAGGGCGGCAGCGTGTCCCTGCCCATGGCTGTCGCAAAGTACGGCGAGACGACGTCGACCATGCTCGCGTCGCCGATGTTCTCCCGCAGCGTCGCGGCGCTCGTCCCGTCCCCGACCATAGCCTCGGCGACTACAGCCAACTGATCGTCTCCACATGGTAGGGACTTCCCGCCCCGCTTTGCCTTGAGGAGCTCGACGATACCCATCCCGCCGTCCCCGGACGGCGAAACCTCTGCCAGAACCATGCCGGGAGAGCTGCCCGTCGGGCCGCCCGCCTCTCCTGGCGACGGCGTGGCCCTGAGCGGCACTGTGCTGCCCTGAGCGCAGCCCGCACGTCGCGGTATGGATGTGGCAGGATCGTCCCGGATGCTCTACAGAGAGGCTGACACCGGTACGACAGAAGCAAGACAGGCCGTTGGGGTGTGGGTGTCACGAGGACAGACGTCCACGAAGACGGTGGACGGACGCAAACTCACTCGGAAAATCCGATTCACACTCACGGCTGTCCTACTGGTCATATAAAAAGTCGGCCGTCCGTGAGCCCCTAGCTCGCCGACGGCGAGAGAGATGCCACGAGGGGTCGCGGTGGCGTCCATCGCCAGGCTCCCTAGCTCAACCGACGACCCTCGTGCCTCGGGATCGACGGCCGATCGTCATACTCATCGGTGGACGCCAACAGCGACTCGAGCGTCGCGCGAGAAATCGCCTCGCCTTCCTCGCGTGATGCCACCTCGCCCGCCTCCTTCGCCACCGCCTTCTTCCCACGCCGCGATAGCTTCTCGCCGCCCTTGCTCGCCAGCGCCGGCGATGCCGTGGCGCGCCCGCCGCGCCCGCGCGCCCGCGCCTGAAAGGTAGCCCTGCCGCGCGACGTGTCCCCGCGCCCGAAAGATGACCCGCGCCTCCTCCTCCGTCACGGGAGTCTCGCGACCCCCTCGCGCCTGGAGGATAGCCCGGGCCTCCTCGTCCGTCACGGGCATCTGCGTCTTGTGCTGCAGGGCAATCCTCAGCGCCCGGACGCGCTTGTCCTCCTCGGCCGTGGCCGCCGCGCTCGCCTCCGCCGCCCCAGAGCCCCCGCCTGCCTCCTCCGCGTCCGCGCCGCTGTAAGTAGAATCCGAAGCTCCGCGGCGGACGCAGGGGGGCAGCAAGTGGCTGCGAACTGTGCCCGGTGTCGGTATGGCGCGTCGCTGAAGGATCGGCGACAATTGGGGTCTCCGGAGCGCGGCGGCCCGCCTCTCGGCGGCGGCAGCAGCGCCCTCGACCTCCTCCTCCTCCCCCGCGGCGGCGATCGTACCATCGCCGCCCGCCGGCCCAGAGAGCGCGGGCGCCACGGGGTCCATATTGGCCCCCGGGGCGCCAGACAGAATGTTTTACAATTTGTTCACTTCTCAGTAACAACTCAGCCTCTAGTTTTGTAGATTCCGCCTCCACAAGATTTCGGTGTCCATCTTGAGCGCGGCGATCTCGGCGGCGCTGCTTTCCCTCTCCTCTGCCAGGCGCCTCTCGGCCGCCTCACGCGCCTCCTTCTCCTCCTCGCGCGCCGCCTTCTGCGACGCCAACTCCTCCTCAGCGGCACTCAGCTTGGCCTCTGCCGCCTCGCGCGCCGCCTTCTCCTCCTTCTCCCTCCGCTCGAACTCGACGCTTTTCTCCTCGGCGACCTGGGCCCTCCGCTCGAGGGCGGCGCTCCTCTCCTCCGCCGCCACACGCGCCGCCGCCTCCGCCGCCGCCTCTCGCCTCACCTCGTCCAACTCAGCCTGATGCTCAGCCGTAGCGCTCGGCGACGGAGGGCCGTCTGGCTTTGAGGGGGTGCCGCCGCTCCTGGCCGCTTCCCCACCCGCCGGTGCCGATGCCTCCTGCCCCTCGCCGGTAGCGAAGACCGCCGTTGATTGCGCCTTGATTGGTCCCCCGGTGCTGTCCAGTTGCACCGTCAACCAATCGCCATCCCGCTCCTGCTTCAGCACGATGCCATAGCCCTTGCCCTTGACGCGTACTCGGGCGCCGACACCAAGCTTCGGCGGCAGCTTCTGGGGCGGCGGCCGTGGCGGCGGCGGCGGCGCCTGCCGTTGGGCGCCGGAGGCGGCGGCGGAGGAGGAAGCGCCGGTGGCGCTGGCGGTGGCCGCCGCTCCCTGCGGCTCAGCGGACTTGCACGCCGCGCAGAACCAGTCGCCATCTGGGACGAGCTCGCCGGGCGGCAGCTCAAACGCCGCCTCGCAGCCGTCGCACACGATCGCCGTCACGATCTCTTGCGGATCTGCCGCCGCAGCCGCCGCCAGCATGGCGTCCTCGGAGACGCCGCCGCCACTCGTGCTGCTGCCGCCAGCGCCGCCAGTCTTCTGCCGCTTGCGGGGGGGCGTCAACGCCCCGTAAGCGGCAGACGTTGCGGCGGCCCTGGCCGCCAGCTCAGAGGGCGGCGCGGCCGAGAGCGGTGCGGCACGCTCGGCGGGGCGAGGTGGCGGTGGAGCGGCGGGGCGCGGCGGCGGCGCCACGCCACAATCGGGGCCATCCTCCTCGTCAACCTCCACCTCGACCTCCTTAGTCTCGGAGCTCGCCCCCGTCTCCTCCGCCGCCTCCTCGTGCAGGCGCCACGCCGCCCTCTTCGTCGTGACCTTCTTGCCGTCCGGCCCGCGGTAGCCCTTGATCTTGCCGTAGTCGGTGATCTTGCTCCAGCCCGGCGGCAGCGCGGAGGCGCGGGGATACGGCGAGTCCGAAGAGCCCGCCGCCGCCCCGCCTGACTGAGGCGTGCCTGAGCTGCCACTGCTCAAGGGAGCCGCGGCGTGCCACTGCTCGAGGGAGCCGTAAAAGGCGCGGAACTCGGCGCGCGTGTACGACTCGCCCTGCGGGCAGGCGGGGTCCACGCGTCGCTCGCGTCTAGCCCTCGCGGACGCCTCCGCCGCCTCCGCCTCGCCCTCTGGCTGCTGTTGAACGCTCGCATCGGGCGGCGATCGCATGCACTCGGTGCCACTGCCGTGTGGAAGTTCGTCGAGGTCTTCGATTTGGAACTGAAGCTGCGGCTCCCGCACGGCGTGATGTGCAGAAGGTTCCATGTGCACACGGGAGACCCCCAAACTGACTCGCCACACTCCGCGCCCAGCGGCGTTCACCGTGGCGTTGCGGCGCCGACAGCTCTGGTGAAGCCCTGGCTGGAAGAAGATATTTGTTTGCGTTGAGATGAGAAGCTGGAGGCAGGTCGCTAGACTGAGATGAGTGAGACCGCCAGTGGAGTTGGGATTCCACCGTGCACCGCGCTGCGAGCCTGTCGTGTCCCTTGTCAGGAGCAGGAGAGCCCCACCTGTCCCCCTGATCGTCCTTCCAACCAAAATCCTTCCTGCTCGTGCTGTCGTGCAGGTGTGTGTGGACCCTGTCCTCCTCCCCTATCCCTCGTTTGGGTTGTCTGTTTTCTTTCTTTCTTTATACAAGATTTTTGCCGTGCCTGGCTGGTGCCGTTGTAATAGAACAGTTTGCCGAGAATGTACCTCGAGAAGTGCGCATCAATGTCAAAGTCAGCATCCGCCCCGGGAGATGCAGGTAGTGCCAACCCCAGACCTGCGAGGCAGAGTACGCGCAGCAGCATTGTTACCGCATGCGTTCCGCCAAAACGTGAAAACGTGTAGGTAGCGCGCGCGGCGAGAGTGAGCCCCGGCTCAATAATAAGAATTTTAATCCCGGTAATAAGAAACGCGATTTGACGCCTGAAGGGTCCCATGCGTGCCTGTCGTGGACGTGTCCGACGTGTTAGTCCCCCACCTCGCCGCCAGCGACCGTGCGAGAAACTCTTTTCGCCCTGCGCCCGCTCCGTCCGTGGTTCGCAATTGGCAGCGTTTCTTGCCTTGCTTGCGCTTTTAGGTTTTGTTGTTAACAGATCAAGACACAGAGCTCACGCAAAATCACAGCGTGCTGAGGCGTTCGGCACTACAAAATAAGTAAATAAATCGAGCAGGCATCTCCCGGAGAGATGGGCCGCAAAAACAAAACAACTCCCGCACTCGCGTTTCTCCTTCCTGAGCGAGAGAGCGTTCGGAGGGGCTGGCTGGGGCGAGCCGCGGCGAGGGGCCCAGCCCACAAGTGCCTCACATCCTCGCCGCGGCTCGCGGCGGACGCCATGGACAACTATGCCGACCTGAAGCGTATCGGCAGAGGCAACTATGGCACCGTCGCACTCGCGCGCGACGTACGTAACGGCCGTGACTACTGCCTCAAGCAGATCTCGATGGAGGCCTTCACGGAGGACGAGCGGGCGCAGGCGCAGCAAGAGGTGGAGGTGCTGCGCTCGCTCGACCACCCTGGCATCGTGCGCTACCACGAGCACTTTGTGTGCCGCGCGAGCCAGACGCTGTGCGTCGTGATGGCGTACTGCGAGGGAGGCGACCTCTCGCACGAAATCAAACGGCGCGCCACGCGCGGCGAGTCCTTCGACGAGAAGCAGGTGCTGGACTGGTTCGTGCAGATGGTGATGGCGCTGCGCTATGTCCACTCCAAGCGCATCCTCCACCGCGACCTCAAGACGCAAAACATCTTCATCGCGCATCACAACGGGCGCGCGCTCATCAAGCTCGGCGATTTCGGCATCGCAAAGGTGATGGAGGGGTCGATGGCGGCGGCGAGCACGGTGATCGGGACGCCGTACTACATGTCGCCCGAGGTGTGCCAGAACCAGCCGTACTCGTTCAAGTCTGACGTCTGGGCCCTCGGCTGCATTCTCTACGAGATGTGCGCGCTGCAGCAGGCCTGGAACGGCTCCAACCTCCTCGGGCTGGTGTACAAGATCGTGCAGCAAAAGTACCCGCCGCTGCCCGAGTCGTACTCGCCTCGGCTGCGCGAGCTCGTCGGCCGGATGCTCGCCAAGCAGCCCGAGCACCGACCGTCGCTCGACGACATACTCGCCACGCCGTTTGTGCGCGAGTTCCTCACCTCGCAGCTCGCGCAGTCGGCGCCCGCGTCGATGCTCGCCGCACCGCGCCAGCCGCAAGGGCGCGACGAGACCGCCGCCGGTGCGCGCACACCACAGCGCGCCGCCGCGCCCGGCTCCTCGTGCCGCGGCGGCGGAGGCGGAGGCGGAGGCGGCGGAGGCGGCAGCGGCGGAGGCGGAGGCGGAGGCGGAGGCGGAGGCGGAGGCGGAGGCGGAGGCAGCGGCGGCAGCAGCAGCAGCAGCAGCAGCAACGGCGGGAGCCGAACAATGCGGCAGCCGATCGGGTCTGCCACGCGGCGCCCCTCCTCTGGAGGGCTCTCGTCGGGCGAGGCGCGGGCGGGCGCCGCCAGCGCGCCGCTCAGCCGGCCCCAGAGCGGGACCGCCCGCCGCGCGTCCCTCGTCCCGTCCGCCGACCGCTCGAGAGACTCGGGCTCGGCGTCGTCGTCGGGGGAGAGGCTCATGCCGGCGCCGGCGCCGCGCCGCTCCTTCGCCGCCGCGGGGCCGTCCTCCCACTCCCCTGAGGGCAACCCCACCCCGCCCGCCGCCCGCCGCGCCGCGTCTTTCGCGCCCGAATACGCGGAGCACCCGCCGCTCCGGCGCGAGGAGCTGAGGCCAGCCTCTCCTGGCGGAGGCTGCAGATGCGAAAGAGAGATGCGCGCGGCCCGACTCGCGGGTACATGCCGCACTCGAGAGGACACGTGCTCCGCCGCACTCCCTCCCCACGCGGCATCCACCCCGCCTCATCCATCTTCCGGTCACAGGCGGAGACGCGCTCGGCGCGACAGAGCGGTTCGGGGTGCCTCCGCCGCGCCGCAGCTCGGTGGGCCCCTTCGCTGACCTTCTAGGAGGCTTCCAGGAGGCTTCCAGGAGGCTTCCAGGAGCCCTCTATGAACCTTCTAGGTGAGCTCCTTCGCTGACCGCGGCTCGTCGGCCGAGCAGCTCGGCTCGGGAGGGTACGAGACCATTGCCGAGGAGTCTTGCCGCGGCTCTGCGTCGGGCGATGGAGAGCTCACTCCGGCAGAGCGGATGAGGCGGCTGGCGGAGGCGGAGACCGGCGGTCGGCGCGGAGGTCACACGAGACCGGCCGAGCGTAGGCGGCGCAAGCTGGCGGACGCGGACCGGCGGTCGGTCGAGCTACAGAGGCACGCACCCGGTTCCATCTCGGAGAGGTTTGTAGGAGCCGTCTAGGAAGCTTCTAGGAACCTTCTAGGCACGCGCGCAGCTCCATCTCGGAGAACCGCGAGATCGCAAAGGGCATCCGCTCGATGCAGCTCCGGTCCAACTTGGACGCGTCGTGCGCGCCGGGGAATGCGGCGTGCGCCGCCGCCGGCAGCACGATGCGCAGCGGCGCGGGCGGCGCGGGCGGGTGGGACGTTGCCCCCTCCGCCGCAGCATCGCTGGCGGGGTCGCCGCTGCCGTTCCGCGCCGGGACGCCGCCCGTGCAGCCGCCGCCGTCGCACTTGCCGCAGCCGTCGCCGCACTACCGGCCGCAGGAGCACCGCGCGCGGGGGAGTGGCGTCGAGCCGGTCGGCGCGGCCTCCCCCTCCACCAGCCGCCTGCACTCGCCGCCGCAGCCGTCGCCGATGCACTCCCCCACGCCGTCGCTGCCGTCTAGCCGGCCGGAGCGACCGGCATGCCGCCCTAGATGCGGAATACGGAGCCGCCCGTGTATTCCAACCAGCGCGGGAGAGGACGCGCAGCTGGACTCACTGTTTGCGCACCTTCGATCCTGTCCTTTCGCCCCCCCTCACTCTGGTGTGCACCCACTGTAGGCCTCCCACTCGCGCTCTGCCTCGGACGGGCCTCCCCTTGGCTGGAGGCCGCCGTCGCAGGCAGACCCATCCTTTGCCCCCGGGGGGGCACATCGCACTCTCAACGCCGCGGGGGGGCTTTTGATGTCATGTCACAGGGTGGGGAGGGGGAGAGAGCCACCGAGGGGGGTAGAGCCAGGGTTGCGCTTGCGCGCGTGTGTGGAGACGCTTGCCTCACGTGCCTCACGTTTGCGCTGCCGCAGGAGGGCCCTCGGGCGAAGCTCGGTAGCGAGCAGGCGCCCAGCAGGGGGCGCACGCCGGCGCCAGCGGGGCTGCAGGGCTGGGCGCAGCGTGGCGGAGGCGGCGACGGAGGGGCCGGGGCCGGTTCTTCCGCGGGTTGCTTTGGGGCTGAGGACAACGACGAGGAGGAGGAGGGGGCGTACGAGGACGATTTTGACGAGTACGAGGCGACGCTGAAGCACGACCCCGCGATGCTGCAGCGAACCCAACGCGCCGCCGCTGCCGCGAGGGACTCGAACGCGCGCGACGCGGCGGAGCGGCAGCGGCTGCTGCAGCAGGCGGCGCAGGCGCCGCGGCGTAGAGATAGCTGTCTGCATTCAACTAGCACTCGAGGCGGCAACGCGTACCCTGCTGCGTCCGATCGCCTCCCCGCCTAGCCGCAGTTCTCGTGGCTCGCGCGTGCCCGCGCCTCTTGGCGCAGAGCGTGAGACTGCACCCCGCACACCCGCCGCCGCACACCTCCCGCGTCGCTCCTCTCGCCCGGCCTCGGGGCGCAGCAGCCGCCCTCGCCACCTCTCCTCTGACGCCCCCCGCGCCACGCCTCGCCAGGCGCAGCTGTCGCAGGACCGGCTCGCCCTCGCCGCGTCGCGCCGCTCCTCCACCGCCGGGCTGGCCGAGCGGGCGGCGGCGCACGAGTACGGGCGAGGCGCGTCGAGCGAGGCGCTGAGCGCGCTCGCCGAGTACCCGCGAGGGCCGAGCGCACCCCCTCACCGCGCCTCCTCCTCCTCCTTCTCGCCGACCTCCCTCTCCCACGAGGAGGCGCCGCCGCGGCCGCCGCCGGCGGCGGCGCCGCCGCCGCGGCCGGCGGTGCCGGCGCTGCAGGACAAGTGTCGTGAGGCGCTGGGCGACCTCTTCCCGCCCGTGTACGCGTACCTCACCGAGGCGCGTGGGCAGGATGTGCCCGAGAGGGAGGTGCGGCGCCAGCTGACGATGCTCGTCGGCCGAGAGCGGCTCAACGATTGCATGTGGGTGGACCAGCTCGTCTTCAAAGAGATCATGATGCGCTGACGTGACAGCGGAGCGGTGAGCACGTCCCACCCCTCGCGTATGTACTTTCTCAGTCTCGCCGTCACACACATCCGGCGAGTCGAGCATTTCAATTTTGTGAAGTCTTTCCGCCGTCCCGTTATAGATCTAAAAAAAGAAAAAGAAAAGGTAATCCAAGGGAGGGATGGGAGGACGGCACGCCGCCCACACGAAAAGGGATTTCTTTCTTCGATGCACCCCAAAACCGTCGGCCAACCCAGTCAAACAACGGGTGACAAGTCGGAGACGGTCATGTCAGGGGACCCGTCACGCAGGGCCGACAAAGTCAGGATGATGATGAAGCGGGCCGAGGAGACGGGCGGGCACCTGGACGACGCGACCTTGCAGGCGTGCAAGGCGCTCCTGCAAGAATTCCGCGAGGCGACGGGGCGGCTGCCTGAGGATGGGAGTGGGAGAGCGCGCCCGGCTGAAGATGCGGAAGCAGGTCTGCTCCTGGGACGCGGCGCCAAGGTCAACCAGCAGGCCAGCAACGGCATGACCGCGCTGATGCACGCTGTCCTGAGCAATCGGCCGCCGATCGTGCGCCGCCTGCTACCTCACAGGCCCCCAACAGTGCCGGCTGTGCAACAGGTGTGTCGAACGCATCCTGCACCTCTTCGAGTGCGAGAAAACCGCACCATATTGGCGCCGGTGCATCAGCTTCTGCGTCGACATCCTCGGCATCACGAGGCCGCCCGACATGTGCAACGCCATCATCTTTTGCATCGGCAGCCCAACCACCCTACTCCCAGAAGCTGCACGCGCCTTCTTACGCCACGCGTACAACCAATTCTACCACGACTTCGCAAACGTAGACCTCAAACAGATACCGTTCCACTACGAAGTCACGTACGCGAGCGCCCTACGCTCCTTCAGGAACGCAGTATACAGATACGGCATGAACTTTAGAAAACTATTCAACACGAAAGCACTCCACCCTCCAAGGCGTAGCGCCAGAAGAAACACGCGACAAATATCCGAAGCTCATAACGATTGGCATTGAGGGCGACTGCGCACTCAAAAGACAAAACCCTTACCCTTACCCTATCTAAGGTTAAGTCCGATTACTTCCCGCGTCTAAACCATGCTGGTAATAAACTGCACGCATTCCAAACCGCCGTGTTCTTCTCCCCTGTTATTCGCATCACCTTGTACCTGTACTCTACCACGTGTGTCCGCCTCCGTCAGCAGCCCTGTGCCCAACACAGAGCACAACCATCTGTCACACCGCGGACCGTCTCACCGCATGATGAATGGGTGTACGGTGCTCGATCGCCGTGTTCACTCTGCCTGTTAATGCCCGCAGCATATACATCACAGCACTGGTTCTATAGTTCTTAAGTGACTGCTCATCCTCGTCGATCTGAACCGACTCTGTAGCCTTGTAGTTTGAAATTTGGTCGGCTGTGCGTCTGCGGGTCTCCGACAACCTCGATGGCCTGCATGCGCCCTGGACACATCGATCGGCGAGGGGTTACGGGGAGTAAGTGCCCAAATGCCGCTAGGGCACTCCGTACACTTGCGCTGAGGCAAGGATGCAGCGCCTCGAGCTGAACAAATCCTGCAGTGCCCATTGAACCGGACGGTGAGCCTCCCGCCAATTGCCACCCCGCCGGCTGCCAGTGTGGCTCGGTCCAGTAGCCTGATGGCTGGTTTGGGTGCCAGTGGGTGAATCGTGGTGCATCGATTGCCGCTTGAAGAGGCAGACCAAAGTCGATGATGTTAGTCAGCAGTTGGAGGTGCCCAACCGGCTGCGTGCTGCCACCGGTCATTCCAAATGCCAGCCATGGCCGTTCCCCGATTCCATGGCCAGTGCGCACCGTGACAAGAGCCGGCGTGAGCGTATGGAATGGCCTAGAGCCCGGTGCATATAGGTCCGGGCTAGATTCACCCAGGGAGAACAGGTTGCCGCGGTTGTGAAGCACAAATCCGAGCGTCTCGAGCATAAACTTTGAGTTGAAATTAGACTGCATCAGGCTGATCATTATCCCGTCCTCGTCGCCGGCGACGATGCTTATGGTGTCGCCGTTAGGCTGCAATCGAGCGCCGTTAAAAGCGTATTGGTCTGGACGTATCGTGTTGTCCATGCTGCGCCTCTTGTGCCCTGTCGAGCTTATTGTGCGACTCAGCCGAGCGGCGTATCTCTTACTCAGTAGCCGCTGGGTGGCTCGATGCCACTTGCTGCTGTTGATCGCCATTCCATCACCAGAGAATAGTGCACGGTCAGCAAAGGCCAGCTTTGTGGCTTCGATCATGTGATGCAAGTGGGTTGCTGACAAGAACTCCAGCGTACTCATGTTGAAGTTTTCAAGCACATTCAGTGCCTCCAGGGCAGTGAGTCCCTGCGAGTTGGACTGCAGCTCCCACACGCGGTATCCTCGATAGGTTGTGCTGATCGGCGTGATGTCCTCACCAGCATGTGAAGCCAAGTCGGATGCGTTGAGCAGTGAGCCCAATCGGCGGGTATCTCGCAACAGGTCGTCTGCCAACGAGCCGCGGTAGAACTCAGCTGCACCCCCGACAGCCAGTCGCTCTAAAGTTGCAGCAAGCGCCATGTTTGCCTCGACCTGCGTCGGAATGTGCCCGTGCTTTGCGTGGTAAATTGCATCTTTGAAGAGGTCCGACCAGGGCAGCTTTCCAAAGCGGCGCCACAAGCGCTCCCAGCCATCTACTGCGCCCGGCACTGTGATGCTGTGTGCACTAGCTGCATGCAGACCATCAGCACGGGCAGCGGCAAGGCTGAGCGCTCGAGGACTGCGGCCTGAGCCGTTGAGGCCGTAGGTTTTGCCCTTGAAAGACACAAGCGCAAACAGGTCTCCACCGACGCCACAGTTGTACGAGGTGGAAGCAGAGGGGGAAGCCGAGAGGCCACCGGCTGCGCTCCAGGAGAGCGCGAGGCTGGAGGGCGAGGCGAGGCGCGCGGCGGTGAATAGCGACGGGGACTTGTTGGAGGCCAGTGTCGGCGTGCTGAGTAGGGAGAGCCTCGAGGAGCGGCTTGGCGCCGTCGAGCGGCCGATCGAGTTCGAGCCGTTGGAGGCGATGGAACCGCTGCAGCACGCGGCGGCCGCCCTCACGGAGCTGGTAGACGAGGCTGCTCCGCCATCCACTCGACCCTCGGACATCCCCGAGGCCTTCCTCTGCCCGATCACCTTCGCGCTGATGGACGATCCGGTCGTGATGATGGATGGGATGACGTACGAGCGCCGCGCCATCGAGACGTGGTTGAGCAAAGGCCACACGACCTCGCCGCTCACTGGTGTGGAGCTCCAGTCGACCATGCTCATCCCAAACAACCTCGTGCGCAGCCAGATCCGGGAGTATCGGGCGCAGCAATAATGTGACTGCTAATACAATAATGGAGAGTCTCTTGAGGTGGTGGAGTACGGTGCGGCTCTTGGTGTTGTTGTTTGTTGAATGCGGTTTCCTTCTCCATGTGCCCTTGTGGCAGTGCACGTATGTATGTAGTAAGGTGAAGAACAGCCAGGCTCGGACTGGACACCAACGCGGTGGTATCTGTGTATGGGGGTGGACGCTGGACAGAGATGATGAGAGTTGAGAGATGACACGCCACACGGCGGTTCGGCGCACGCAAACGCACGCACGAGCGACACACAGACACAAACAGGCTCACAAGACACACAGCCAGCTGGCTGCCACACACCCTGAGTCGGCGTACACATAACTCAGGGCCACATCCTCCCTGTCGCCCCCCCCAGCACTCCAAGGCACCAGAAGAAACAAGGTCAGCTTCCC
Organism: Emiliania huxleyi CCMP1516; assembly: GCF_000372725.1. Taxonomy (NCBI): domain Eukaryota; phylum Haptophyta; order Isochrysidales; family Noelaerhabdaceae; genus Emiliania; species Emiliania huxleyi. The sequence goes on along the minus strand of NW_005202428.1, from coordinate 606,553 downwards.
GCCCGAGCAAAAAAAGAATACAGGTTCGGCCTCAGCCGCCGCACTCCAGCCCCCCCGCGAGGCGTGTTGCGGTCGCTTCTGGTACAAGAATGGCGCGAGACTCCGCGTCGGACTCTGAGGACCGGCGGCGGAGCAAGAAGGAGAAGAAGCACAAGAAGGAGCGCTCCGACTCCGACTCCGAAGACTCCGAGGAGCGCGAGCGCCGCCGCCGCCGCCGCCGCGAGCGCGAGCGCGAGTCTCGCCGTAGCCGCTCGCGGTCTCGCTCGCGGGGACGGCGGAGCCGGGAGCGGGACGATCGGCGCTACGGCGACCGCGGCGACCGCGGCGGCTACGGCGATCGCGGCGACCGCGGGGGGTATGGCGGCGGCGGCTACGGCGGCGGCTACGGCGGCGGCTACGGCGGCGACCGCCGCGGCGGCGGCCCCGCGCCCCCGCCGCTGCCCCTCCCCGACACCGATGGCGATCCGTCCAACGCCTTCATCCACGACAAGCTGACGGAGCGCGAAAAGTGCGGCTCCGCCACCCGCGCCCTCCCCGCTCC
>NW_005202428.1:591606-605848 GCF_000372725.1 Emiliania huxleyi CCMP1516 | reverse complement strand
TTTTGGGGGGGGGGGGGGGGGGGGTTGCCACCTTTTCCGGGCGCTGCCGCCGTTTCCACCCCGGGCCTTTTTCGGAAATTTTTGGCTAAAGCTTTCGACCGTTGCTGCCGTTGGGGGGCTGTTGCCACACCGGTGCCACTGCCGCCAGGCGGTTGGACCGTTGCACCGTTGCACCGGTGCCCCGGTGCACCGGGGCACCGTTGCACCGCTGCCCCCGGGGGGTCACCTGGGTGCCTCCTGTCCCCGCTGCCTTTTTGAGAGGAGCCCCGCTGCCGCTGGCCGCATCCTGGGAGCCTCCGGTCACCCCTCCCCCCCCCCCCCCCCCCCCCGCCGCAGGGTGAGCGGCTGTGGAAGCACAAGGACGGCCGCAAGGGCCCCCGCCCCAACCACATGGGCGAGGTGCACTGAGGTGGCGGAGGAGGAGGGAAAACAGGCAGAGGACTGAGGAGAGGGTGCGAGCGAGGGAGAGGGAGAGGGAGGGAGAGCTGAGAGGGAGAAGGGGGGGGGTCTAAGATCAGGTCTCGCGCACGTGGCAGAACTTTCATTTTCGGCCCCGCGGGCCTCACACCCCCCACACGCCACACAGCGCCCCGCCGCAAGGCCCACAACGCACAAGGGCGCACTCAAGTGAGCTGTGACGGGCGCGGGGCCCGGGGCGGCCGCGGAGAAGGCGCCGATATTTTTGTAAAATTTTTCGTGTTTAGCTTTGTCGTTCACGAGAAATTTCCTTACGGTGCCCGTTCGTGCCGCGTCCTTTCGAGTTCATCTTTTACAGAAAGACAGAGGAGTTGTGTTGAAAGCATGAAAACAAAGAAATCGGCTGTGTTGTCACGCTCATGTTTCACGAGTCGCGCGGCCGCTCCAAACATTTACGCAAGATTTCGAGGCAAATATCATGGTGCAGCCGCGCATCGCCGCGACGGCAATAAAAACGCCGTTCGACTCACACGGCCCCGGCGTCGCATCGCGGGCGTACGCGAGACTGCTGGAGCTGATTGATGTCTCCTACCGCCCAGGATCTCCAGGCGCGCTGTCTGCATTTGCACTGCGCTTGTGAGAGTCTCTCAGCGGCGCCCACTGCGCCTTTTCACATAAAAGCACAACGCGTTTTCACCGCACAGGTGCCGTGTCGTGCGCCAACCTGGTCCGTGTTGGGGCGGCGGGCGACGGCGGCAAGGTTTGCGGCCTCTCCGCACCCACTCTCTCGCTCTCTCCGCGCCCACTCTCCCCAAGACGCTCTCTCCGCCTCAACGATGCTGGTCTCACGCTCTCTCCGCCTCAACTGGCAAAAGGTGATTTGCGACCCTCCGACGCTGCTACGGCAGGGGCAAGGGAAGGACGAGGAATGCATTGTCGTCTCCGTCGGCAGCAACGGTGACGCAAGCTTCGAACGGCATGTTCATCTTCTTGCTCCCCACTGCCGGGTGGACACCCATGATGGCACCCTCGACCTCGCCGCAAAGGCGAAAGTGCCGGCGTATGTGCGGCTTGTGGAGGAGAATTTCCGTGCCGACAGCTGGCGGGCTTACGTCAACACTTCGGCAAACCTGTTGCTGAATGGTCAGGCGGGCTGCTCCGCACCGGAACGTGCAACCACCCCACCTAGCTGAGAACAGGTGCGGCTGCTCAAGATGGACTGCGAGTCGTGCGAGTTTGAGGCAAGCCTTGCCGTCGATGGAGACTCTGTGCTCATCATCTTACACATCCCTGCTGTGAAACAGGCACTCCTGCCGTGGGTGGAGAACGTGTGCACTGATCAGATCGTCGTGGAGTGTGGAAGGCCCTCTGAATCGAGAGCCACGCGCGTGATGCTGGTGCACTCGCTCGACTCGTTACCCGACGAGGCGTCAAACAGTCGCAAGAGCGAGGTGAAGCTGGCCAGGGTGACACGACCCCCGGCGAGCCGGCTCCGACGGAGGTACCACTGCGCGAGAGGGTAGCTCCGCAACGTTGGCAGCGGCGACGGACCTCCCTGCAGCTGGTCCCAGATCAGCTGCGGCCCTCCACCTCCGTGCTGGCAGGTGGAAGATGTCACAGAGTAGGGTGCTCCTCGGGGTGTCGCTGCGTCCAGCATCACGAAACTGGCAGGGCCTTGCGCGATCTCTCGGAGCTGCCGCACGCCCACGGCCGCGTGAGCTGCTCCCGGCCAGTGCAGGCGAGCATCTCCCTGGAGAAACACCATGTGCGGCGGAAGGTTGTGCCAGTGCTTTGTCAGGTAGTGCAGGTAGCTGCCTGCCTCACGCCCGCACCGTGGCACTCTGATCACGCGCGCCCTCCGACTCCGAACACGTTCGCGCAAGCTGCTTTTGAAGATGCACTGCTCCAAAACCACTGCCTCCAGCCTTCGCTCGAGCTGCAGCATCGCGGACAGCCAGTCAAGCCGAGAGCCGCAGGATGCGACCACGAGAGTGATGTTGGGTGCTGAAGACACTTGCGCTCCTCGTGAAGGTGGGTCTGGCTGGTCCACGTACCGTCGCTTCAGGCGGTCCCATGGCATCGCTTGAAGGTCGACCGCAAGAGCCGGCCGGGAGCAAGCAGGTCAAGAGGGACGCGCGAGTTTGCATCGCGAATTTCTTCTTTGTTGTTCAGCCAGACAGAACCTCACAGCAAACGATGCAGACCGTCACGTTTTTCTCTTACTGCGCCTGGGTTCGGGCTCCTTGCCGTCAATAGGGGCTCTGCAGTTCCCGCTCCAGGGCGGGTGGATAGGTAGGTAGTAAGGGCGTGTTTTTCTCCCGGACCACGGCGTGCGGCCTAGATTCAGCACACGCCTTTCTGCTCGCGAACACGCATCCAAGGAACTATCGTCAACCAGTGTCATTGTACACGCGTAATGAATGGTGGGCGTGCCCACCCCGGAGTGGTTCGACCCCACGCAAACCCGAGACGGTGACGGGATGCTGGCTCAGTGATCTCAGGCCCAGTGAGGTAGTGCACGAGACTATCCCGGATCCTGCTGAACAAGTTCCTCTTGTAGCTCGATCGGTCACACCGCCATCGCCGTCGGGGAGAGGGAGGGGGGACGACACTGCTTCTGCAGCCGTGCACCTCGATCCTGCACCGTGTTTGTTATGACCCCCCCCCAATGAACACACCAGTGAGGGAGGGCGAGACGATCGGAGGGGTCCCGTACCATGCGGAATCGACCCTATCAAGTGCTCAAGTGCTCAAGCTGTATAAGCTCACATCGCGTCAGTCATCAACGTCAAATCTCATCACTTACGTCAGGGTGCTGTCCGATGTCACGGCGTGAAGCCGTGCCGGTCGTGACCGACGGGCGGGCGCTCATGAGCAGCACGCCCGTCGTGCTCACGATTTCTGTCATCTCCTTTGAGACGGTGAGCGTGAAGGTGTCCTTCACCGCTGCTGATCCGTGGCCGCCATTGGATGGCGACTCGCTTCTTGAGTTGCTCGGGCACATGAGCCAAGGCACGCTTCAGGCCGTCGGTGCTGTTTCTAAGGAGCTTCGGCGTCTGGCTTACGATCCAGCCGTGCCTGGCCAGCCGTGGAGCTCCATCGACATGGCAAAATGGCCATTTTTTGGGGAGGAGAAGAAGCGTCGTGACGCTGTTGCAGCTGCTGGCGCTATGGAGGACGGCATTGAAAAGATGATGGCCTGTTGCTTCTTCTCTGCCGTTCCAGGCGATAGGCCTGACGCGAGCGACTCTGACGTCCGAGTAGCAGTTCGGCTTGCGGGGCCGCTGCTTAAGACCATCACCTGTTCTCCGGCCAAGTTGACCGACGGTGTCTTCGCGAGCATTGGGGCAGCCGCGCCTAATCTGACCGCCCTCGATCTGTCGAGTCCGAAGGGCTTCGAGTAGCAGAGTCCTATCTGACGAACGAGGGCATGGCGCGTATCGGCGCGACGCTTCCTCGCCTCAGCCGCCTCAGCCTGTCGCATCGCATGGGAGAAGTCACAGATGAAGGAGCCTTGCTCCTGCTGCAGGCCCTGGGAGCAGGTCTCAAGCAGCTGCGCGTGCCTCTGCCTATGTGCACCGAGCTCACACTGAGGTATGTCGGCCAGTTCTGCTCCCAGCTCACGCACCTTGACATTGACGGTCTTGGAAGCCGCATCGGAAGGCGCACAGGCAACGAGGTGTCCGCGCTTGGACCTGCAGCCGAGCCCGAGCTCCATCGGATCTTTGATGCAACTGGCCACACTCTAGAGCACATAAACTTTGGATGGGGCTGTGTTGTCGACGTGTTGAACTCGACCCTGATCAAGATGATGTCAACCATGCCACGGCATCGGCTCAAGTCGTTCCGTGGGGTGCGGCTGTCCCTGGGAGCTTTCAGTGTCGATCGTCTCGAGCTGCTCTTGCCCCAAGACTCTCCTGTGCTCGCATACGCCACGAGCAGGGATATCAATAACGTGGTCTTGATGACCGATCTCACGCCGCCTGTTTGGGAGCTTTTCACATGGTACTTCCACTCCGCTGAATCACTTACAGTTGACGATGTTGGCGCGGAGCAAATTGGTGTCCTCAACAACTTTGAGCTGAGGCGGAATCACTGCAGCCCATTCTTGCGGGAGTTGCGGCGCACGTTTTCAAACACAATGACGCTTTTGGCCCTTGGCGGCCGCTTTGCCTCGACGTAGGCGGCTGAATGTGCTCGGCGGCTGCACTATCGGTGTGAATTTGGATCCGATAGCGTCGATTTTCTGCATATCAGCAAAGAGCCTGTCTGCTATAGCCGCAGCCACTCCCAGCTGCTCGGTGTGAACAGGGCAAAGAGCTCTAACCACGGCGCGGCACGCTCCAATACGTCGCGCGCGCGCTCTCTCTCATGGAGCGCTCCTCCAGTCGCCTGTTCTGGCCAAGCAAAGCGGACGAGTACACTCTCCTCGCGCCCATCTGCGGCTCGGCGGGCAGCGCGGCGGCCTCCGCCTCTGCCGGTGGGCCATCGCCGGCGCCGAGCACCGTGTGGATGGCGCGGACGGCGGACGGGCGCGAGGCCGCCGTCCGGCTGGTCGACCTCGAGAAGCAGAGCTCGCGCGACTTTGGGCGCGTGACGAGCGAGGTGCAGCGGATGACGTCGCTGCGCCACGCCAACCTGTGCGAGCTCCACGCGGCGTTCGTGAGCCGCGGCGAGCTGTGGCTCGTGCTGCAGCTGCACGAGGCGGGCTCCTGCGCCGACATCCTACGGCTGAGCGCTCCGTCGGGCCTCGGCGAGAGGGCGGCGCTGGCGGTGGTGCGCGAGGCGTGCCGCGCGTTGAGCTACCTCCACTCCCTCGACCTCATCCACCGCGGGCTCAAGGCCGCAGCACTGCTCGTCGACGCGGCCGCGCGCGTGCGCCTCTCCGACTTTGGCCTCGCCGGCGCTCTGGTCGAGTTCGGCGAGCGGCGGCGCAAGCGCGAGACCTTTGTCGGCGCCGGGCAGGTCTACTGGCTGTCGCCCGAGATGCTCGAGCAGACGGCGGGGCACGACGCGGGGGTGGACGTGTGGGCGCTGGGCATCACCGCGATCGAGCTCTGCAGCGGCGAGCCGCCCCACGCGGGCGAGCCGCCCATGAAGGTGATGCTGCGTGTGCTTCAAGGAGAGCCGCCGCAGCTGGCGCGCGCGTCGGGGCCGGTCGCGGCGCTGCTCAGCGCGTGCCTCTGCAAGCGGACCGCCGACCGCAGCTCGGCCAACGAGCTGCTCGAGCTGCCCGCGCTGAGCGAGCTGCCGGAGCGGGCCTGCGAGGACCTCCTCCCCCTCGTCCACGCCCTGCCGCCCCTCACGGAGCGAGGCCCTGCAGCCAGCTCGGCTGCTGCAGCCAGCTCGGCTGCTACCCCCGCCACGGAGCAGCCTCCCTGCACGGCCGCGCACCCCGCCCAGCCGCCAACTCCTCGGCCGGGGAGCGCGGGCTCGCGGTCGGACGGCGCCTCGTCGGGCTACTCCTCCGCGAGGGGCTCGCGCGCCTCCTCCCGCCGCGGCGGCGGGCGGTGGTGCGACGAGTTGTTGCGGCGCACTCTCTGCCGCGGGGTGTGAACGGCGCCTCTTCACAGCTCTGGCTGTGAACAGGTGGGACGAGTGGGACTTTGACGAGTCGGTCGGCGAGCGGTCTCGGGCGGGAGGGGCCGCGCCGGCCGCGGGAGCAGCCTGCTGCGGCTCGTCGGGGTCGCGCCACGGCTCGCCGCTCTCTCCCCCGCGTCTCAGCCCTTCCACGTCGGACAGCGCCGTCGGGACGGCGGGACTTGTGCCTGCGACGGGGTCCACGGACGAGGTTGCGTCGGCGGCGTCGGAGCGGCAGCGACGCGCGGGCGGCCGCAAGCGAGGCTTCGTGGTCAAGGCGAAGGAGGGGCTCGCCGGCGCCGCCGTCGCGAGCGCAGAGCTGTTTGCGCTGCAGCAGCAGGTGATCGCGCTGCTGCGTGAGGTGAGCGGGCGAGGTGACCCGTGGGCTGCGGGCGGGGCGGCGGAGGGGGAGGAGGCATCGCTCGGCGGATGGCTGTCGGACTCTTCTCCCGGAGGCCGCGACCCGAAAGCCACGCTGCTCACGACGCTCCCGTCCGCGGTCGAGCGGCTGCAGCGGCAAAACGAGCTGCTTCGCGAGCACAACAAGCTGCTCCGAGAGGTGCGTCAGTTGGGCCCCGCGGCCGCGAGCCCGCCCGCCGAGCCGAGCCACGCGGCGTGCGGCGGCGGTTGCGGCCAGGACAGGGGCGTCGGCAACGGGGCCGATTGCGGCCTCGCTCCGGGCGTGGCGCCGTCCGTGTGTCGAGGCGACGGCGCGCCGAGCGTGCTCTCTTCGGTGCGCTCGAGCGAGGCGGATCTTCAGCGACCGGCGGTCTGCGCGCGCTGCGGCAACAAGTTCAAGGCCGACTCGGAGTTTTGCCGCAAGTGCGGACTAAAGAGACCGTCTTCTGGCGCAACCGCTGGACATGCCGCCGGATGCGGATCTGCTCCTGGTTCTATCAGTGCCGATCCTGGCCATTGCAGTAGTTGAGTTGATCCCGAATGGTGATGCTTTATATGAAACTGGTACACTTGACTACCGCCCCACCTGCGGGAGCGCCGGCACGGGCAAGGCGCAGCGCCTTGATTCGTGTCCCCGCCTTCGGCCACCGCCACCGTGCGGGCCGGTGGTGCCTGGCGGCGCGCACGGGATGGGCCGCGTGCTCCCCACCCCCCTCGATGGACTGTAGTGTGCTGGCCCGGGCCCATTACCGATCGGCTCGCGGCTCGCAGCAAGGTGCGCTGCCCGCGACACCCTGAACCTCTCTGCTGCAGGCAATATGCGAAGCCGACGGTTGGACCCCGGATCGGGAACGACAGCCTCGCGTCGCCGTCCTTTTGCCTGGCTCAGCTCGGGCGTCGCTGGCGGCGACGTCCAGACGGCAGGAGACTCGCGCGGTGCGTACGTATCGAAGTTTCGCGCACCAACACTGTGGGAGAGCAGATTGTACTGTGGCGAATACGCTCCTGGGCCAGGAGTCCCGTTGGGCGACGCCGCCTCGTTCACAGGCACCGTCGGCATCGTCGGCACGCGCCTCCACTCAAACCCAGTCGGAGTCGGGGGCACCTAAAACGATGCGGGAAGTGCGGCAGAACCCAGTCGGCGTGGGCAGGTTTTGGGCGTCTGCAGAGGGTAGTTTCTGGACACCCGAGGTCGCAGCGTCGATGCAAGCGTGCTCGGCGGCATAAAGCTCGCCGGCCCGGGGCCGTCCGTCGCACGCTCCGTGAGGGAGCTGAGCGACGGGCTGCGAAATGCCTGCCATGGCAACAAGCGCAGTGGATTGCGTGTCGTGTGGTGAGGCTCCGACGCGTTCGTACACACACCGCGGTGCCGCCAGGCACGTTTCCCACCAGGGACGGGATGTCGTACGCACCTGGCCCGACCGTTCGCCACGCCCACGGGCCGAGGGGGCCACTGCGGCGGGTGTTGGAGAGGAAGGCCGCGGAGCCCATACACACACACGCCTGTGGCGAAGTAACAGAAACTCGTGGGTCGTCCGTCCACTGCGGGAAGGAGCAAAAACTCGACATCGACATCTTGCCGATCACGGCGCCACGGGCCTCCCCGAGCCATCCTACGCAGACATGCTCCCTCGCACCCTCATCCTGCCGATTGCAGCGGCCCTCCGGGTGGCCTTCATCGCACCGCCTGCCTCCCATTACGTTCCGATGCTCCCGATCGCTCATGAGCTGCTCGACCAAGGCCACGAGGTGACTTTTCTCGGACTCGCCGACACCGTGGCCAAGATCGCCAAACTCGTGCCACAGGCCCACACTCGGGCGCTAGAAGCATCGGTGCCTGCGGATGGCGAACCCAAGAAGCGAGGCATGGGCATGATCCAGGAGCTCCCGTACTCGGTCGCGCAGCTCTTCACCAACTTGGTCATCCCGCTGCTCGGCAACCTCATCGCCGGCCAGATGCTACTGCCAGCCAGGCGAGTTCTACTCGAGCTCAAGCCGGACGTGCTCTGCGTCTCCTTCATCTACCCGTCGCTCTACGCGCTCGGCGAGGCGCTCGGCATCCCCGTTGTCGGCGTCGGCTGGGCTACACCATCCTTTTTGACGGTGCAGAATGAGCTTCCGTGGAGCCTCGAGCCCAACTGCGGCTCCATTCACTCACGCGAAGAGGTGTACGGCAGCCTCCCTACCCTGCTGGCCAACTTTGGCGTCCGGCTCTTCTCCTTCTTCACGCTTCGCCTCGGCTCCGTCGTCAACTCGATCCACCGGTTCCGTATCGGCCACCCGCGGCCGCTCGAGCCGTGGGAGTTTGACTGCGTGCTGCAGCACCCGCTACTCCTGCAGACCCTGCCCGAGCTCACGGCTGGCAGCCCAAGCTTGCTCGGGCCGTACACCTTCATGGTCGGGATCCTCGATCACCCCGGCCTGGGAGGCAACTCGATCGCAAAGTCGGACGACGCGGCGCGGATCATCGAGTGGCTCGACGCGCGTCTCGCCGCAGGGCAGCGCGTGCTCTACGTCGCCTTCGGCTCCGAGATCTCTCCCTCCGAGCCGATGATGCGGCTGCTTGCGGGCGCCTTTGAGGAGGCAAGCGAGATGCACGTGCTGTGGGCGACCAAGGCGAGGCCCACCCTACCGCTGCCGTCGCGGGTGCTCGTGACGAGCTTCGCGCCGCAGCGCGCAGTGCTGACGCACGGCGCGGTCTTTGGCTTCCTCTCGCACGGCGGCGCCAACAGCGTCAACGAGGCGCTGATGCTCGGCAAGCCGATGGCCATCATGCCTTTCTTTGGCGACCAGATGGCGGTCGCGAGGGCGCAGCAGGAGCTCGGCGTCGGCGTCCTCGTCCGCAAAAATGCGCCGTCAAGCGAGCTCGTCGAGGCGGTGCGGCGTATCGCGGGCGAACCCTTTGCGGCGCGCTCGAGGCAGGTCATGGAACTGAATCAGAGGCGGAGCGACATGCGACGCGCCGTCGAGGTGATCGTCAACCACGGCAGCGGCGCGTTTACGCTGCACATCCCGCCGCCGCCCGCGATTTGGATGCGGCTTGTGCCGCTTCTTCTCACCCTCCTGCTCGCCCTCGCGTGCTGCGACCTCTTTGGCTGCGTGCGCGCACGCCCGCAGGTGCGTTCGTGTTGATGTGGGGAGGAGCTTCTCTCTTCTCACCCGCGCTCATTGGATGTGGTCCTTGGATGCCGTGGGCCTCGCTGTCCTGCCTTTTGTGGGGGCTGGCTTCGTCGATGGCAGGTTTACCTTCACCTCTACCTCCTCTTAGGCGCCCTGCTGCTGCCGCCGTCGCCATGCCCGGCGAGGGGCGGGGAGGGGGCAGGGGAAGACCAAGGGGAAGGCGGACTGAAGTGTGAAGACGGCGGCCGCGCGCTCCGTGGGTGTGGCAGTCGGGGTAGAGTTGCGCGTAAACTACTCTCTACCCATCCATTGTGTAGTGTGAAGACTGTGACACAGCGACCAACAATATGGTGTTGGGTTGCAGAAACAAAGGTGCCCCCTAACGGCAAGGAGAGCACACACACACACGGAGGCTTCACGTCTCCATGCCGCCGTCAAGTCGGAGCCAGTCTGCGGCGATCACAGCGCTCGCAGGAGGTACCCGGGTACATAGCGAGCTTTTCAGAGTCAAGCGATTGCGCGAAATCCCACACTGGTGGATTTTGGGCATTGGGCGCCAAATTGGGGCGCTGTCTACCCCCTACCGACTACGCCAGCGCGCAGGCTCTCGCCACAGCACAGAGGAGGGCGATGGGAACGGCGTTCCCAAGACGCCACTGAGGAGTCGCACGCGAGATGCATAATATGACGCGAGATGGATGGGTGCGGTGTGGTACCTGGAGAGCCGCGGCGCGGTCTCTCCGCGCGGCACATAGCGAGAGCACAGTCCACACGTTCTGTGCGGCACGAGACTGGCTCGTGGCCGGCGCTGCAAGTTTATGCAGAATGAAAACCTAATCACTAGGAGTGCTTCTCTTCTCGGGGGGCACAGCTCAGGATCGGGAAGTGCGGCACCCAGATGGAACGTACGAAGGTGGTACTCTGGTTCAGACTTGACAAGTGTGTCGCCTCTCTCGCGCCCTCAACGAGCCTGGACGGTCCCGCCCTGAACTGGTCCGTCCTCAACTGGCCCCATCGGCGTTCTCCTCGTCGGAGATGGACCACCTTATCCCACCCGTTGCTCGCTTGCTCATGACCCGTGCCCAGCGTTGTGCCCGCAGAACGCGGAGACGCAGTGATGTGCACGAGCAGCGGAAGTTGGCTCAGACCGGCGACTAGCGATGATGGCGGCGCAGCTGTATGGCGTTAACCGATTCTGCAGCGGTTAGCTGTGCCGTTGACTGACTATCCATCGCTGGCGTCTATCCGCTCGTGCCAGATTGGCAGCTCACCCTCCAGCCACGGAACGAGAGCTGTTAGAGCGAACCGCAACGGCTCGTAAAAGACAGCAGTGACGAATGTTAAGGCGAGTGCAAAGCGCATATCTCCGCTGTCGCCAACTCGGAGCAGAGCACAGCTTGAGCACGACAGAACCACCAGGGACGGCAGCAGAAGAAAGAAAAATGTTGCCCGCCGCCACCACCACCCGGAGCGCTGCAAGCAGCACCGGGCAATGACGGCTTACCGCCCACCCAGCCCCCCCTCGGGACGCACACCCCAGCAGCCAATGTGTGACTGCTCGAACGCTAAGCCATCCCGCGTCCTGTGCCCTGGGACACCAACGCGGAACAATCTCTCTCTCTCCAACGCGGTATGGGTGGTTCTGTGTGTCGCTCCAATGGCGTGTGGCAGCTTCCGAAGAACGCTCAAGACACTCAGCCAACGTGGCTGCCACACATCCTGAGCGTTCTTCGGAGCTGTTTTTTTTGAGCTTAGCCTTCGATGTCAGGAGCGAAATTGTTTTTTTCCAGTCTTCTCCGCTCGCTTTTTCCAGTCGCCTCCGCGCCTGGTGCCAAAGGCACCTCGCAGCTGCCCCAGGCTGCGCTCAGTCCCACATATCCATGGACCAGCTCGCGAACTACGACTCGGATAGCGGCAGCTCGGACCCCGGCGACTCTGCCCCGGCGTCCAAGCGGCCGCGTGCGGCGCCGCCTCCTCCGCCGCTGCATCGCCTGCCGTCGCCGCCAATCGAGTTGCCGCCGCCGCCGCTCGACTCCCCTCAGGCGGACGAGGCTCCGCGCCCGGTGCGCCAGTTTCCGCACGTCGACGGGCAGTACGCGACGCACGTCTTCTTGCCCCTCCGCCCCGGGACCGCCCTGCAGGGGGAGATTGACGCCGCGGTGGCACGGCTGGGCTGCGGGGCGCAAGGCGACGCGGGGTGTCGGCCGGGCGTACAGAGGCTGGCCGCGTCCGAGTACCACGTCTCGCTCTCCCGCACGCTCACATTGCGGCGACCGCAGCTTGACGCCTTTGCCGAAGCGCTCAGATTCGCGCTCAAGAGGCGAGCACCGCTCTATGACGCAACACACGGCACACGCACACACACACGCACACGCACGCACACGCGCACGCACGCACACGCACACGCACACGCACACACACACGCACACGCACACTCACACACACTCACACACACACACACACACACACACACACACGCACACACACGCACACACACCTCACACACACACCTCACACACACACCTCACACACACGCAGGTGCGCCGCCCCCACCCTGCAGAGCGGTTCGCTCTGCGAGCTCGCAAACGACAGCCGCACGCGCTTCTTCGCCGCCGTCGAGGCGCGCGAGATCACGCCGAGATCGCGCCGAGATCGCGCCGAGATCGCCCCGAGATCGCCCCGAGATTAGCCTCTCCGCCGTCTCCCCCGCAGCTCCTCTCAGATCTTTGATGTGACATGTACAATAAGGTGCGCGACTCCGCCGGCGGCGGCGGCGGCGGCGGTGCTGGGTCGGCCGCTGTGGCAGGCGGCGGGGCGGCGGGCGCGTCGGGTCGCATTGTTTCGGCCTCCGGTCCGTCGTCTCTGTCTCTGCTCACCGCCTTGCATGTGGTATAGGTGCGCGGGAGGACGCGCCGGTCGGAGGCAGGTTCACGGCTGGCCTAGAGGTCTGCCCGAGCTTGCGCGAGAGTAGGCGCGCTGGTCGATGCGGTCGACCGAGTCGTCACGGCGTACGGCGGAGAAGCTTTCTACGCGGAGCGGCGGCGCCGAGATGTAGCCGAGAGACAGCCGGGAGACAGCCGAGAGACAGCCGGGAGACAGCCGAGAGACAGCCGGGAGACAGCCGAGACACAGCCGAGAGACAGCCGGGAGACAGCCGAGACACAGCCGAGACACAGCCGGGAGACAGCCGAGACACAGCCGAGACACAGCCGGGAGACAGGCCCGTTTCCCTCCTCGCGGCCTCCCTCTCCTCTCGCAAATTGCGCGGGAGGGTTGTGACCCGGCGGCGACCCGGCACGCACAGCCTCCACCTCTCGGTCGCGTGCTCAATCTCGGGGAATCTCGGGGGATCTCGGGGGATCTCGGGGAATCTCGCACAGGCTCCACTTCTCGGTCGCGTGGGCGCTCTCTCCTCTCGGGCTCTGCAAGGGGCCGAGGGCGGGCGGCGGCGGCGGCGGCGGCGGCAGGAGCGGCGGGAGCGGCGGCGGCGGCGGCGGCGGTGGAAGCAGGAGCGAGTTCGGTGCTTGTGGAGTCGGGGCGGGTGGCTCGGGCGAGCTGCGGGCGGCTCGGCTGGCGGGGCACGCCCTGCGCTCCCGCGAGGTGGTGTGCCGGATGGGGGAGCGAGAGCTAACGTTTCAGCTACCGCGCTGAGAGTAGAGGCTCAGGCGGGGGCGTTCCGTTTTCATCTCCGGGTGTCTCTGTATGTAGCAACTGATGTGCGAACGCACCGCCACCGCGGCAAGACGTAATCCCACCAGGCTAAAAAAATGTGTGTCGGCTGTCGCGCTGCCGCGCCGGCCGCGGGTGGAGGTTAGGTAGTAGGTAGAGGAAGGTGGGGAAGAACAGTCAGCCCGGACTGGACACCAGCGCGGTAGGGGTGGACGCGAGAGAACCACACCGAACCGCACATGCTTAGGACCGAACCTGCAACGGCGCCGCCTGGACTCATATGTCCCCCCGAAAGCGCGCCCGCACCGCCGGCGAGGGCGAGATTTACGGCGAGATCGCGGATGGCTTCGAGGCGCCCATCTTTGGCGCCCGCGTCGTCGGACAGGTCACCACGCTGGCGCTCGAGGGCGAGGACGGCCCTCTGGCATCGCAAAAGCTGTTTGCCGTCGCAAGCGATCGCGCGGGCGGCTGGTACGTCACGACTCCTGCCTCGGCGCTGCACGTGTCGGCGGCCGGGCGCATCCGCACCGTCGCGACCTGCGAGGGTTGCTGCGGTATCGCCCTCAGCCCCGACGGTAGCGCGCTGTTTTTGGCGGACTTCGGCGGCCACAAGATCCTGCGGGTGGAGGTGGCGACGGGCGCTGTGACTACGCTCGCGGGCAGCGGCGGAAACGGCGACGCGGATGGCGTGGGCGACGCGGCGCAGTTCAGTCGCCCAGTTGGCATCGCCATCATCCCCGACGGCGGCGCCCTATTCGTGGCAGAGTTCTGGAACCACAAGATCCGGCGGGTGGAGGTGGCGACGGGCGCGGTGAGCACGCTCGCCGGCAGCGGCGCCAAGGGCAGCGCGGATGGCATGGGCGACGCGGCGCAGTTCAACGGCCCACACGGCGTCACCATCAGCCCCGACGGCAGCGCGCTGTTTGTGGCGGACTTCGGCAGCCACAAGATCCGGCGCGTGGAGGTGGCGACGGGCGCGGTGACGACTGTCGCAGGCAGGGGGTTCGCTGCTGGCAGCGTTGATGGCGTGGGCGGCGCGGCGCAGTTCAACGGCCCA
>NW_005202428.1:571606-586606 GCF_000372725.1 Emiliania huxleyi CCMP1516 | reverse complement strand
GCTCGGAGGCGAGAAGCGGCTGCGGCTGCGGTCGCCGCCGTCGCTCGACGCGAATGACGTGCGGAAGCTCGTCCCGGTCGCCTCCTGCCTCGCGGCGGGCCACCTCCTTTCCACCGTCGCACCCGCGTACGGGACTGTCGCCTTCACAAACGTCCGCCGTGCCCCTCTCTCTCTCTCTCTCTCTCTCTCTCTCTCTCTCTCTCTCTCTCTCTCTCTCTCTCTCTCTCTCTCTCTCTCTCTCTCTCTCTCTCTCTCCCCTCTCCCTCCTCCGCCCCCAGCCCTCGCCGGCCTGCGGGACACAGCACCGGCTCGCCTCTGGCCTTGTAGGTCGTCAAGACACTCGAGCCGCTCTTCACCTGCGCCTTCTCGGCGCTGCTGCTCGGCCAGACCTTCCCTCTCCCCGTCTACCTCTCGCTGCTGCCCGTCGTCTTCGGCGTCTGCCTCGCCTCTGCCTCGGAGGCTCACTCCGCCATAGACACACTTCCTTAACACCTCCAGACAATGCCTAGACACTTCCTCGGGACTGCACAGACACCTCCTAGACACTGCCTAGACACTTCCTAGACACTGCCAGAGACACTGCGCAGACACTTCCTAGACACACTGCCCAAGCACCCTCGGCACAACGTGCCTGGCCACACCGGCCCGTGGCCCTCACATCCACCTCCTTCCGACACCGCCAGGTCTCCTTCTCCGCCGTCTCGCTCACCTCCGGCCTCCTCTCCAACGTCGCCTCCGTCTGGCAGTGTCTACCAAGTGTCTAGCGAGTGTCTCGCAAGTGTCTAGGCCTCCTCTCCAACGTCGCCTTCGTCTGGCAGTGTCTACCAAGTGTCTAGCGAGTGTCTCGCAAGTGTCTAGGCCTCCTCTCCAACGTCGCCTTTGCGCTGCGCGCCATCGCCGCCAAGAGCGTCATGTCGGGCGGAGACATCGGCTCGTGCCTCCCCCTCCCCTCGTGCCCGCGCCTCGACTCGGACGTGTCTCGGACGTGTCTCGGACGTGTCTCTCCCGCCGTCTGTAGGCTCGAACCTCACCTCGCAGAACCTGTACGGAGTGCTCACCCTCATGGCCCTCCTCGGCTGCCTCCCCGTCGCCGCTCTCGTCGAGGGGCCTCGCATCGCCGCGGGCACTCGCCTCGCCCAAGCCTCTCGCCCACACCTCGCCCACACCTCCACCTCTCGCCCACACACCTCTCGCCCTCACCTCACCCACACCTCCACCTCTCGCCCACACCTCACCCACACCTCGCCCACACCTCACCCACACCGTCTTGCCGCCAGGCACCGCCGCGACCGTCGAAAAGATGGGCCGCCGCACGTTCGCACGCCAGCTGCTGCTCCTCGGCACGTCGCACTACTTTCGCTACTGCACAACTTCACTTACTTACTTACTTACCCCCACCCTGCTCCTGCTCCTACTACTACTACTACTACTGCTACTACTGCTACTGCTGCTGCTGCTGCTGCTGCTGCTGCTACTCCCATATTCCTGCTGTGATAGGCACGTCGCACTACTTTTACAATGAGTGCGCCTTCCTCGCCCTCTCGTCGGCGAGCCCTACGCCGTCGCCCGCACCTCGGCGAGATCTCGGCGAGATCTTGGCGAGATCTCGGCGAGATCTCGCCATGTAGGTTCACCCGGTGACGCACGCCGTCGCCAACACCGTCAAGCGCGTGCCGAGATACCGCCGAGATACCGCCGAGATACCGCCGAGATACCGCCGAGATTCGAGCCAACATACCGTCACAAGCGCGTCTTCCGCTGCCCTCTGCCTCCCCTCCTCTCCTCCCCTCTGCCTCCCCTCCCCTCTGCCTCTCGGCAGGGCACTCCGTGCACCTCACGCAGCGATTCACTCCCCATCGGTTCGACTCCCATAGGCGCGTCGCCGTCATCCTCATCTCCCTCGTCGTCTTCCGCAACCCGCTCACTCCTGCCGGCGCGCTCGGATCCGCCGTCGCCATCGGCGGCGTCTTCCTCTACTCCCTCGCAAAGGCGCGCTGCTGACGGCGGAAAGGGTGGCCGCCGTTCTCTCTGCGCGGGCAGGGCCGCGAGGCCGCCTCGCCTCTTGCTTGCGCCTTTCAAGTCCAGCTTGCCTCGAGGCGCGTCAAGCTCCAGAGCAAAGCTCGCTCCGGCTCCGGCTCCGGTGGCGCCATGCGCCCGCGCGGCGCGGCGTTCGGACGCCGGATTTTTCGCGCTCGCCACGCAGTCGAGGGTCGTGCCTGGTGTGCTGGAGGAAAGATATGGTGGGCGGGTTTTGGAACTGCGCGCGGCGTATACACGTATACAATCGTTTATACAAATTAGACATGCATGAACACATCCGGATCATCTGGAGATCTCGATCGGTGGGATCTCCCACTGTCCCGGCCGTGTCCCGGAGCTCCCCGGCATACGTCAGTATTGTCTCTCCACGACGCACGAGGGGCGACGGCCGCTCCAATGCGCGACGCACAACATCACTAACAGCACTCGCAGGTTCCGCTAGAGCAGTCTCTCTTCTCGGCCCAGACGTGCGCCTCGAAGCCATCGCAGCGCGCGCTCAGCCGCTCCGCCCACTCGCACGCGGCGCCCGCTCTGCGGTGGCCGAGGAGAAACACGTCAAAGTCGGCCTCGCTCCACGAGGGTGCCCTGTTGCCGCCCACGAGATCGAGCTCGCCCGCGGCAATCGCGCCGGCGAGCGTCGCAGCCGTCTCTCCACCGACGCTGCCGACGACGATTCCATTGCAGACGACCAGTATCAGCTGGGCGCCCGTTTCGGTTTCTGAGCACGCCGCCTCTAGGGCGACGGCGGCAGTGCCTCGCAGCATCTTTGACGTCATCCGCTGGAGAACCTCGCACTTGGCGTAGCAGAAGGCAAACTTGTTTACCGTGCAGTATGCTGGATGCGTGTCCATGAAGTCGACACGGACGCTGCCGAGGTGCAGCCGCGGAGACTCTTGGCCGGACCGGACGGGCATGCACACGCTGACGGCCCCGCCCCCGCCCTGGCCGAATTGCATCCTGCTCTTCGTTGCTCCTCCTGCAGTTGTTCTACAGGAGGGCGCCTGGATCTAAATTTAGTGCGGTGTGAAGTGTTTATCTACTGCATCTTTAGCGCACTTTAGCGCAAATTTAGCGCGAATTTAGCGCAACTTTAGTGCAAATTTAGCGCAAATTTAGCGCAAATTTAGTGCGACTTTACATCCAGATTTAGCGAGGTTTAGTGCGTCTTTAGTCCAGCCGCGCAGTAGGATCCAGCCGCAGCCCCTCGCTGGGCCTCCCTCCCCCTGTCCCCCTGCAGTCCCCTGCCCACTCGCAAAAGTTCCCCGTCCCGTCCCCAACCGAACGAAGAAAACCCGGTGTATTTGCCATTGCACTTAGGAGGAGGTGCATGCCTGGGGCTGGATCCAACATGCTACGAGTACACGCGTATGTAAAGCTGCTTGCGGTGACTACATGGATCATGGCCATTTGGCCGTTTCTGTCATCGTGGTCTGGATCCTTCATCCTTTGGTTCAACATTGGTTTTGAAATTCCAACACCGACCCTCACCTCTACTCTATTACAGCTGGTGGTCACGGGCACAGCATGGGTTGTGCGGTCGGAGGTGGTGCTTGCGGTGGCGCATTCAACTGTGCTGGTCCTCCTCTCGGGAATCGGTGCTGTGCCTGTGCTCAGTCGGGAGATCTTGCTCTGGAGGGCGGCATATCTAGCCTCACTGGGAGCCTGCCTTTGGGTCATGAGGGCAGGGGCCAGGCATCTCCTGTGGTGCATTCTTGGCAGCCAAGGAGCAAAGCACGCGGCCCTGGCTAGCTGTGGTGTGGCCGGGAAGCCGTGCTAAAGGTGCGTGCCCGCACTAAAGATGCGGGACCCACACTAAATGTACTGCAGCTGCCCGCACCTAAAGTGAACTAAATGTGGCGCTAAATTGGAGATAAAACACACTAAATATGTGCTAAATATGTGCTAAATTTGCACTAAATTTGCACTAAATTTGCGTTAAAGTCGCACTATATACGCACTCGAACACGCACTAAATAGCGCACTAAACTATCACTAAAGTTCATTCACACGCACTAAATTTAGACCCAGGCGCCCTCCTCTACAGCAAGCAGCTTCCTCGGCGAGAATTACACATACGGCCCCTCAACGCACCTCGCGAGCGGAAAAACTGTAATGATGGAGAGGAAAAGAATGCACCAAAGAATGACTCGGGCAGAAGTTTCTCGGAATCTGCGCAGGCAAAGCTCAGCTCTCGGTGTCGAACACCTCTCCGACGCGCTCGACTATAGTCAGCTACTCCTGTGGGAAGAGACCCAGGGAGGGAGTAGCGTGAGCTCGCACAGCTCTCGCTCTAATGCTCAGCCTGCTCGCGATCCAGCTGCCCGGGCTATCGCCGCAGCCGCCCACCTCGCGTCGTGCGCTCCTGCGCCAGGCCGGCGCGCTGGGCGCGGGCGCGGCGGGGCTCGCCGCTGCGCCGCCTGCGTCGTTCGCCGGATTGCTTCCGCCCAAGCAGGGGATTGAGAAGACCAAGCCGGCGGATGCGGAGTTGGACGACGAGCTGCTCGCCTCCAAGTCGGTCCGGGACGGCATCGCCGCGCTCAAGCAGTACCGCAAGTCCGCCATCTCTCTGCAGGACCAGTTTGCAAAGGACGGCAACATGAACCTGATCCCCGTCATCCGGAAGGAGTTCGACTTCTCCAAGCTGCGCGACGACCTCAACGTGGTCACGACCGTCTTCGACGACCAGACCCAGCTCACCACCGACCAGCGCACCCGCAGGTGCACACCAGCCCCACCTCCCGCCCTCACCTGCCGGCCGATCCCTCCCGACTGCCCTGCTCCCGACTGCCCTGCGCCTGCACCCTGCGCCAGCATCATCTACGACCTGACGGAGCTGGAGAACGCCGCCCGCCTCAAGAAGGGCGACCCGGAGCGCACGCCGAAGAAGATTGCCAACGTCCAAAAGTGGTTTGTGAAGCTCGACAAAGCGCGCCGCCCAGCCCCTGCACCGCCGCCCGCCTTCGCACCGCCGCGCCGCCTGCGTCACCTTGCGGGACCTGGGGCCAGCCTCGCGGGATTCGGGGCCAGCGCGCTCTCAGCGCACACTCGCCGCGCCGGCAGGACTTTGGCGACTTGTTCGAGTACTTTCCCGCCTCGGCGCTGAACTATGTCCCCCCTCCGCCCCCGCCCCCGCCGCCCCCTGCGGCCGAGGAGTAGAGTCAGGTCTGTCTCGTGTCGCCGCTCCCCCGCCTCCGCTGCTCGCGGCCCTGTCCGCCCTGCGAGTCGGAGTTGTCGTCGTTTGCGCGCGGCCTCTTCGACGCCCGTCCCCTGGGCTTTTGGTTGCTGCTCCGGAGCGAGAGAGAGCTCGCCTTCTCTCTCGCCGTGAGGAATCGCATAGATGGGCCCAGGTAGGAGGCTCCACGCCACCTGAATCGCGTCGTGCCACCTGAAAGCCAAAAAAAGGAATATTTGAACGAGACACACGCGGAAAGCGCCACGTGCCTCCACGAGTCCTTTGCAGCTTTTTGCACAAAATGCAGGTGGCTTTAGCCACTTGCTCCATGAGCAAAACAGTCCAAAAAGCACCTGGAGCAGATGGCTTACGCCGCCTGTGGACATGGGCAAAACAGTGCAAAAAGCACCTGGAGCAGATGGCTTACGCCGCCTGTGGACATGGGCAAAACAGTGCAAAAAGCACCTGGAGCAGATGGCTTACGCCGCCTGTGGCCATGGGCAAACAGTGCAAAAAGCACCTGGAGTAGATTCCAAACGCCGCCTGTGGCCATGTGACCGCTCGGGTGGCGCCAGGTGGCTTCGCCCCCCTCCAAGCCACCTGCCCCCCTCGCCACACCTGCCTGGAGGGCTGGAGCACGTGCGCCACCTGGGCCCGGGCAGGTGGCTCCAGGTGGCTTCGGCCCCTCTAAGCCACCTGCATGCCCCCCCTCGCCACACCTGGAGGGCTGGAGCACGTGCGCCACCTGGGCGTCACTTCGGGAATTTCATCGTGCGTGTTCTTTTGAATAGGAATGTACTATACACCGCCTCGGCACCACGAGCCGCCCCCGCCGCGCCTCCACAATCCACTCTCGCAACTCTACCGCGCAGCCAGCACACGACGTCGGCGAGGCCGACAAAGCTCTGCATGGCCTGGTTTATCGGGGATCGAGTGATGGCGTATTATCGGGCAGTCTTCTCATTGGCGAGTCAGACTGCTCAGCGTCGGCAGCAACGGCGCGTGAGCAGCGCAGCCACCGGCTCCTGCGGCGTTTGCAGCCACACCAAACGCCCGCGCGGGCCGGGTTGAAGCCCCAGGCTTATGTCGACGCCGGACATTGATTGTAGCCGCCGATGACCGCCGCAGGCCCTCTTTCACACACCCCACAGTCCCAGTTTGCAGCGCGGGGAGGAGCGGGGAGGCTCGCGTTTGGCAGGCCAGCCCTTCCGTGGCTCGGATTTTCCGTTTCCGAATTCAAACTTGCGCCAGGTGGCGCACGTGCTCCGGCCCTCCAGGTGTGGCGAGGGGGGGCATGCAGGTGGCTTGGAGGGGCCGAAGCCACCTGGCGCCACCTGCCCACCCATCAGGCCCAGGTGGCGCACGTGCTCCAGCCCTCCATGTGTGGCGAGGGGGGCGGGGCAGGTGGCTTGGAGGGGCCGAAGCCACCTGGAGCCACCTGCCCAGGCCCAGGTGGCGCACGTGCTCCAGCCCTCCTCGTGTGGCGAGGGAGGGGGGGCAGGTGGCTTGGAGGGGGCTGAAGCCACCTGTTGCCACCTGCCCGGGCCCAGGTGGCGCACGTGCTCCAGCCCTCCACGTGTGGCGAGGGGGGCGGGGCAGGTGGCTTGGAGGGGGCCGAAGCCCTTGGCGCCACCCGAGCGCATCACATGGCCACAGGCGGCGTTTGGAATCTACTCCAGGTGCTTTTTGCACTGTTTTGCCCATGGCCACAGGCGGCGTAAGCCGTCTGCTCCAGGTGCTTTTTGCACTGTTTTGCCCATGTCCACAGGCGGCGTAAGCCATCTGCTCCAGGTGCTTTTTGCACTGTTTTGCCCATGTCCACAGGCGGCGTAAGCCATCTGCTCCAGGTGCTTTTTGCACTGTTTTGCTCATGGAGCAAGTGGCTAAAGCCACCTGCATTTTTGTGCAAAAGGCTCTAAAATGGCCGAAATCCCTGTTGGCGCACGTGGCGATTGCCACGTGTGCCTCGGCTAAGAGGCCTCTCCAGGCGAGAGTCAGGTGGCACGACGCGAGTCAGGTGGCGTGGAGCCTCCTACCTGGGCCCATCTCTCAGGAATCGGCGCATCCGACAACTAGCACTTAGCAGCGGTAAGCGCAGAGGCCGACAGGCAGCACACGCGCAGGGGATGTAGAGAGGCTGGGGCCGAGGCTCTCACGGTACATTTCATTTTCAACGAGTTGCCAGTGCATGCCCATATAAGACACATATGGGATATGGGGGGAGATATGCGGGGTTTTCTTTCTCGGTGTTCGGTTTTTTCGCGCGCGCTTTTCCGCTTTTGACCGCGCAAGATAAAGGGTGGCTAAGGGCTCTGCCCGCAAGGGCCAAGGCGCCCGCGTCGCCGACGCCCCGGTACTCAGCTTCTCGTAAAAAAAACTGTTCAGTTTTCAAAGGCAATGGTGCGCCAGCACTGGGCTTGCGCCCATGACACACAGGCTTCTGGGCGCTGCGCGTGTATTTGCGTGCGCGCGGGTGCCGGATCAGCGGCCAGCTTCCCATCTGGGGCAGGGAACCCCCAGCGACGCTAGTGTGGCCTACGGTAGCCACAGCTTGTACGCGATCCCGGGGCAGCCGGGGGGTGTGGACTCTAGAGACTAGAGCTCCAAGAGAGGATAGGGAGAGGAAGGGAGATTGGTGTGCCGGTTTTTCGCGCGAAAGCATTTTTTTTCAGTTTTCAAAGGCAAAACATGACGCTCTGCGGTTGGTGCACCCCTCACACTGACACATTCCCCTCATCCCTTACCCTTGGCTGAGCACATCTACCTGCGAGCTAGTCTCTCCGCATTCTCTCCCCTAGTCATCCGCCCGCGCCGCGCGCCATCTAATGGGCGTCTATAGTGCAGCCACTGACGGCACTATTCCAAAGGAGCGGTCGATGCCTCGCCTAGAGTTCGGGTGGACTTGCGCACTGCTTAGCCCTGAGGGGGGAGTGTGTGTGAGGTGGTGTAATGTTGTCCCGTTTCAGGCGGCAGGTCAGGGGATTAGCCGGGAGGATTCGGCAGCTCAGCCGGGGGCTGAGCGTCTGCAGGCAGCCTTCCGCCCGCGCCGAAATTCACAGCCCTCCCGGGCCGACGGGGTGCTCCTTGGATCGGGCCCCGCTCCCCGCTTTTCCTGTACCTGGACTGTCCGGGTCAGGAGGGTGAGAGTATTGGGTGGGCGAGGGCAGTACATCTGGCGGGTGGCGATTGAGGGACAGCAAGTGGGTTGGTTGGGGGGTCAATGGGCGCGCGGGCGGCGCTTCTCGTGGTCCTGGGCGAGCAGGGGCAGTGGTTAGGAGTCTTGGGCCTGGAGATATGAGGATTGTCGAGATGTCATGCGAGAGCGGTAGGTGCGGTAGCGCCTAGGATGCCATCGGCAGCACCCAGGGTGCCATCGGCAGCACCCAGGGTGCCACCGGTAGCGCCCAGGGTGCCACCGGTAGCGCCCAGGGTGCCACCGGTAGCGCCCAGGGTGCCACCGGTAGCATCTTCCTGGATGCCACCGGTCGGTAGCATCCAGGGTGCCACCGGCAGCGCCCAGGGTGCCCACCGGCAGCGCCCAGGGTGGGTGCCACCCGGCAGCGCCCAGGGTGCCACTGGCAGCGCCCAGGGTGCCACGCACGCCCGCACGCCCCGCTAAGGGTGCCACGCACGCCCCGCGCGCACGCCCGCACGCCCGCGCGCACGCCGCACTACGCGGCACTGCCCAAGTTCCCTCACGCTCAGATTCCCTCACGCTCAGATTCCCTCACGCTCAGATTCCGTGCAAGGGGGTGCCGAGGTATATGCCGCAGGCCGGGATGGAGTGAGATCTTGCGGGGCAGGGCGTGGGCTAGCGCGTGAGGGCGCAGGCAAGTGCCCGAGGGTATGGGGGTGGGCGCTGCCCTGGGGCTACCCGTAGCATTGTCGGCTCAGTGATGGGTATCCGACCCTCCCTCAGCTTCGCCTGCGGCGCGCGCACTTGTCACTTTCCACAAGTCTGCGGTGTTCTGAGTGGAGTGCGAGTGGATGGAGGCGTGTGTGCGTCTTCCCGTCATCCAGAGAGCCGACTCGGCGGCAGACTCTGGCATCGCCCTCGCGGACCGCAGCTTGAGCTTACCTCTTACTTACCTAAAAATCCTTCGGGCCGGCTCTGGCTTGACCTTGAGTTCTTAGCTCGCTAAGAAACCACGGCCTGGGGGGTGGGTGAGGGCTGTGGAAAGGCTTATAGAAACGGCGGCGTGCCGAGAAATCCTATTTTCTTAATGCCCGCAACCCACTGTATGGACTCATGGGATGCGGTCGCTAGCTTTCCTCGCCTACCTCCCGTGGCTCGCTCAAGCGACCCATGGCAACACTGTCCTCGGGGGTGCCTTCGCCTCGCCCTCGGCGGCTGCGCTGGTGTTGCCGAGTTGCGCCGCGTTGGCGTCGCTCTCGAGGAGGGCAGTCGCGCCGGGCTGAGCACCTAGTACCGTACGACTCGAGGGTCTCGAACCCAGTGTGGGTTCGGTACTGTGGCCGTAGGGTGGGGATGAGGACCTAGTACCGTACACTCCAGGGTCTCGAACCCAGTGTGGGTTCGGTCCTGTGGCCGTAGGGTGGGGATGCGCACCCAGTGCCGCACCCACGGGATGTCGCGCGCGCAGTGTGCGTTCGGTACTGTGGCTGTAGGGTGGGGCGCCCACCCAGTGCACCCACGGGATGTCGCGCGCGTGCTCAGAGGCGAGCACCAGCTGCGACCTCGTGCGCTCTCCTACCCCGAGATCACGTCCGAGATTGGACGAGGCTTGGACGAGAGGAGCACCAGCTGCGACCTCGTGCGCTCTCCTCCGCGCGGCTCAAGCTCGTTGTTGTTTGGCTGGATCAGCGCGTCCACCTCGCGGCTGCCTGCAGGAAGGTTCAGGGAAAGGTCCGAAGACACTTCAGAGAGGGGGCTGTGGCGTCTTCCCTCTCGCGGCTGCCTGCAGGAAGGTTCAGGGAAGGGTCCGGGGGCACTTCAGAGAGGGGGCTGTGGCGTCTTCCCTCTCGCGGCTGCCGTCGGCCAGCTGCACCAGAGCGAGCGAGACCACGCGGTGCACCGAGTGCACCTGCGGCCGGAGATATGGGGAGATGTGGCGAGATATGGCGAGACCACGCGGTGCACCGAGTGCACCTGCGGTGTGGGGAGAGGGGGAGATATGGGGAGATATGGCGAGATATGGCGAGACCACGCGGTGCACCGAGTGCTCCTGCGGCCGGAGATATGGGGAGATATGGCGAGATATGGCGAGACCACGCGGTGCACCGAGTGCACCTGCGGCCGGAGATATGGGGGGATATGGGGAGATATGGCGAGACCACGCGGTGCACCGAGTTCACCTGCGGGAGGTCGTCGTCGAGGTCGATCTCGTCGTCTGCGAAGATTGCGGTGAAGCCCGCCGCCGGGATGAGCGTCTGAACGGTCGCCTAAGAACGAATGCCACCCGCCGTCAAAAAAAGAAAAGCGGCGGTTGAGCTGCGGCACGGCCGCCTCCGGCGGTGGCGGCGGCGGCGGCGGCTCCGGCGCGAAGAAGCGAGCCGGCAGCAGCCGCTTGTCGATGGCCTGCTGCAGGCCTCCCGCCTCCTCGTCGAAGGCTGTGGCCGCTGCGGCGTCGGTGGCGGTGCTGCAGCTGCTGTGCATGTGCGCGTAGGCCCTCGCCTTGATCGCCGTGAGAAATCCGTCGAGGCCGAGGTACTCAGCGAGCAGCAACACGCGGGTGGCGAGGCCGACGTCGCCGGGCGGCAGCAGCACGCATGACGGCACGCGAGAGCAGCACGCCAAACGCGTCAGCGTCGCAGTCGAGGAAGATCGGATCGTCCGGCGTCGCCTGCAGGAGAGACGCGTCGCGGACGTGGAGCGGCAATCCTCGCGTGCCGCACGGCGATAAGGAGGGATGGCAGAGCGGTGTGGAGTGCACAGTAGGTAGCTTGCGGCGTCTGTTGCGGGCGCACCGGGCTCCACCGCACGAGGAGTGAGCGAAAGTAGGAGGAGGCACCCTCGAGCGTCGAGCGCGACGAGACGAAGCGAGTGCCGCCGACATCGATAATAAAAAGAAATACGGTGAAAAAGAAATACGCGGGCGGAAGACGAGGCCGCGGAAGGGGCTCGCCGTCCGCTCAGGGCGAAGTAGGTTCCCTTGGCGAAGTGAGCCGCCGGCACGTGCGAGCGCGGCATCCCCCCCAAGGCGGCGGCGAGTCGCGGCGCGCCGTGTCCCGCGCAGTTGACGACCTCGTCACATGCGAGCTGGGTGCCGTCGGCTGTACGAAGCAGCACGCGCCCCCCGGCGCCGCAGCCCGCGGCGGCATCGCTGCCACCGCACTCCCCCCCCACCACGCTGCTGCCGAGCGCTAGCGTCGCCCCGTGCCGCTCTGCATCCGCCAGCAGCGCCGTCATGAAGGCGTGGCTGTCGACGATGCCTGTCGAGGGCGAGTGCAGCGCGCCCACACAGCGCACCTCTGGCTCCAGCCGCGCCGCCTCTGCGGAGGTCAGGCGGACGAGAGCCTCGCCGCTGCCGCTCAGCCCGTTGGCGCGCGCCTTCTCCGCGACCGCGTCCAGCTGGGCGAGCTCTCCCTCCTCGGTGGCGACCAGCAGCTTGAGCCGCATCGCGAGTACGGCACGGCGTACGCCTCGCAGAAGGAGTAGAGCGCTCTCCGGCCCTCGACGCAGGCACGCGCCTTCAGCGAGCCTGCGGTGTAGTAGATGCCGGCGTGCACGACCTCAGAGTTGCGAGACGACGTGCCCGAGCCGGTCAGGCTCTCCGACTCGAGCAGGAGCACCTCTCGGCCCGAGCGAGACAGCGCACGAGCGACGGCGAGACCGACGACGCCGCCGCCGACCACGGCCGTCTGCACGCGCTCGAGCATATGCGGACCGCCAGGAGGGAGGCGTGCAGGCGAGGAACGCCGGCAACGCAGCGGTCAGGTCCGAGGCGAGTTGCATGGCGAACCCTCACAGCTCACAGCTCACTCCCGCTCCCACACCTCGATCTTCTTGGGCAGCAGCTGGTTCGACAGGTCCTCTCCGTGGCCTAGGCAGCCGTACTCGCCCTCGCCCCAGGCAAAGACAGCGCCGTCGGCGGTGGTAGCGAGGCTGGAAAAGCCGCTTCCCGCCGACACAGCGACGACGCGCCGGCCAGCAAAGGCCTCGATCTTCTTCGGCAGGAGCTGGCGCTGCTCATCGCCGTGGCCCAGCTTGCCAAAGACTCCATAGCCCCAGCTCCAGATGGCGCCGTCGGCGGTGATGGCGAGGCTGTGGCTGTTTCCAGCCGACACAGCCTCGACGCGCTGGCCAGCAAAAGCCTCGATCTTCTTTGGCAGCCACTGGCGTTGCTCGTCGCCGTGGCCCAGCCTGCCTAAGCTTCCACTACCCCAGCTCCAGACAGCGCCGTCGGCGGTGATTGCGAGGCTGTAGCTGCTTCCAGCCAGCACAGCAATCACGCGCCGCCCCGCCAAGGCCTCGACCTTCTTCGGCAGCAGCTGACTCTGGTAGTCGCCGTGGCCCAACTTGCCATAGCCTCCCTGGCCCCAGCTCCAGACGGCGCCATCGGCGGTGAGGGCGAGGCTGTGGCCGCTCGCACCCGACACAGCGACGACGCGCCGCCCAGCAAAGGCCTCGATCTTATTTGGCAGCGGCTGGTGCTGGTAGTCGCCGTGGCCCAGCTGGCCCACGCCTCCATCGCCCCAGCCCCACACGGCGCCATCGGCGGTGAGGGCGAGGCTATGCGCGGATCCAGCCGAGACAGCGACCACGCGCTGGCCCGCCAAAACCTCGATCTTCTTCGGCTGCCACTGGTCCTGCTCGTCGCCGTGGCCCAGCTTGTCATAGCCTCCATCGCCCCAGCTCCAGACGGTGCCGTCAGCGGCGACGGCAAGGCTGTGGCTGCATCCAGCCGACACGCTCACCGCGCGCTCGCCGCCCAGCGTCGAGGGGAGACGGGTCGGCGTGTTGAGCTGCAGCACGCCATCGCCGTGGCCGAGAAGACCTGGAAACAATTCCTCCTCGTTGTCCTCGTCGTCCTCCTCGCCTTCCAAAGCTGTGCCGCACGACGAGAGCCGCCCCTCGCCGTCGATGAAGACGCTGTGCCGCATGCCTACCGCCGCCCTCGCCGGCGGGTTGGACTCGCACAGCAGCGCCGAATAGCACAGCCACCGCACGGCGCAGCTATCGTCCTCTGGCTGCGCCGGCAGCTCGAAGCCGCGCTCTTGCGCCCGCATGCGGATGGCCTCCACCGCAAGCGAGGCGTGGAAGAGCTTCGAGACGGCCGCGACGCGAGCGATGTCGGCGGGGTCGCAGCGAGAGAGGGCGCGCACGATGAGCTCCGTGGGGAGGTCGAGGAGGCGGGCGGGCAGCGGCGTGTCTGGCGAGGGGGCGGCGGTGGCGGCGGTGGCGAGGCGGCGCGAGCGGCGGCGCGGCGGGGCAGACATCGCGAGAAAAAGAAAGCGGGGCTGAAAGAAAATCCTAGGGGGCGGGGTGTGCCGTCCTTCCCATCCCTCCCTAGATCGTTTTCTTTTTCGTTTTTATCCCTAAAATAAAAAGGAATCCCGGATCGAAAGGGCCGAGAAAAGTCGGCCTTGCGCTCGTGCACACCAGGGGCTGGGCGCACAGAGCCCCGACCTTCTCACTACGCCCATGCCTCGACCCTCTTGGGCAGCAGCTGGTTCGACAAGTCCTCTCCGTGGCCAAGGCAGCTGCACTCGCCCTCGCCCCAGGCAAAGACAGCACCGTCGGCGGTGAGGGCGAGGCTGTGCGCGACTCCAGCCGCCACAGCGATGACGCGCCGGCCCGCCAAGGCCTCGACCTTCTTGGGCAACAGCTGGCACTGCTCGTCACCGTGGCCCAACTTGCCAGAGGGTCCCCAGCCCCAGCTCCAGACGGCACCATCGGCAGTGATGGCGACGCTGTGGTCGACTCCAGCCGACACAGCGACGACACGTTGGCCAGCCACCGCCTCGACCTTCTTCGGCAAGAGCTGGCGTTGCTCGTCGCCGTGGCCCAACCGGCCGTCGTCTACGGCCCCAGCTCCAAACGGCTCCGCCGGCGGTGAGGGCGAGGCTGTGGCTGCTTCCAGCCAGCACAGCGATCACACGCCGCCCAGCAAAGGTCTCGATCTTCTTCGGCAGCAGCTGACTCTGGTAGTCGCCGTGGCCCAACCGGCCGTCGTCTCCCCAGCCCCAACTCCAGACGGCTCCATCGGCGGTGAGGGCGAGGTTGTGGTAGCGTCCAGCCGACACAGCGGCAACGCGCTGGCCAGCCAAGGCCTCGACCTTCTCGGGCAGCGGCTGGTTCTGCTCGTCGCCGTGGCCCAGTTTGCCCAAGCCTCCAAAGCCCCAGCTCCAGACAGAGCCGTCGGCGGTAACGGCGAGGCTGTGGCTGCCTCCAGCCGATACAGCGATGACGCGCGGGCCCGCAAAGGCCTCGATCTTCTTGGGCAGCCACTGGGTCTGCTCGTCGCCGTGGCCCAACGGGCTGATGCCTCCACTGCCCCAGCTCCAGACAGCTCCGTCGGCGGTGAGGGCGAGGCTGTACGAATCTCCAGCCGACACGCTCATGGCACGCTCGCCACCCAACGTCAGCGGAAGGCGTGTCGGCGTGTTGAGCCGCAGCACGCCCTCGCCGTGACCGAGAAGGCCTGAACGATCCTCGTCGTCCTCCTCCTCGTCCTCCCCGCCCTCCGCTGCCAAACCGCACGACGCGAGCCGCCCCTCGCCGTCAATGAAGAGGCTGTGAGACTCGCCTGCAGCCACCCTCGCCGGCGGGTTGGACTCGCACAGCAGCGCCGAATAGCACAGCCACCGCACGGCACAGCCCTCGC
>NW_005202428.1:556483-571506 GCF_000372725.1 Emiliania huxleyi CCMP1516 | reverse complement strand
TGTGTGTGTGTGTGTGTGTGTTCGTTGTTTGTGCGAGGGCAGGGCAGGGCAGGGCGGCGGCGAGCGGCGAGCGGCGTCGGCGAGATCGGCGACGAAGAGAGGCGATGGTGACGTACACGGCGGCAGTGTTCACGGCAGCGGCGCCGGTGGCGGCCCCGCGCAGCGGCGGCGGCGCCCTGAGTGAGGCAGATTGCCCTGCACAGCCTGCTGGGAACGCTCCCGACGAGCGGCGAGCCATGCGGGCCCGCCGCGGGCGACGCGGGCGGCGAGCCGACACGCGTGTCGCAGGCGTAGACAGCACTGGCGAGGCGTGGCGGCCGGCGCCGGTCCCGGAGGCGGCTGCAGTAAGAGCAGCGAGGCAGAAGTCACTGTCCAAGGCGTACTGAGCAGGCTGCCATCGAGCAGCGCGCCATGCGGGCCTGCCGCCGGCGACGAGATTGGAGAGCCGACAGGCATCAAAGAGGTAGGTACTGAGGAGGGCCATCGCGCCCGAGGCGGTCCGCGCCGGCCCTGCAGGCCGTCTCAGAGAGCCTGGCGAGGCTGTACAGAATGCCAAGAGCATACTGAGCAGGCTGCCGTCGAGCGACGAGCCATGCTGGCTCGTCGCAAGCGATGAGGTCGAGGAGCCGATCGGAGCGTCGCAGAGGCTGCCGACCACTGCCGTTCGCCCTCGGGCCCAGGGGTGGAAGGCAAGCTTCCTGGCGTTTCTGGCGAGCGTCCAGACGTCGCAGAGCATCTGGCAGGCGCGCAGCGACCCAAATTTTTGCTCACCGCACGGCCGTGCGAGCCGTTGGTCGGTGGTGATGGTCGGCGGCGGCGCGCGCCGACCAACGCGGCTGCGGTGGGCGTCATGTGGCGGGCGTCGGAATGAGCATTGTGCGCCGAATTTCGGACGTCCCTTCAGCGTCGTTCTTGAGAGTCGTGAACGAGGCCGCTTCTCTCAAAGTCGCATGCGGGCGGCCGCCCGACGCGGCCCTTCAGCCAGCCCTCACGGCCCGGGCATGCACCCGCACACCCTCCTCTCGGGCGAGGCGACTGACGAAATTCGCGCGGACACATGCGGCACCCGCAATGCGCGCCCGCGGCGGCACTCGACACCAACGTCGCGGCGCCGCTGACGCAAGGGCCGTTGCCCTGGCACACGCCCCTTTTCTGGACCCGGCTCCCCTCAACACACCTCCTCCGGTCTAAGTAGCCTCGTCACTTGTCTGTGCGGCAAGCTGAGCGCCGCCTGCGCCTCCTCTAGCTCCACCGGCGTCAGCTCCCACGTCGCGCCCGCGGCGGCGGCGAGGGAGGCGCAAAACGCGTCCCGCGAGGGCAGCGTCTGCGAGAGGCCGCGCACAAATGAGCCGTGCGACCGCTGCGCGCGGTAAGCGGGCTGGCGCTTAGGCATCCGCAGCAGACCCATCCTCGCTGGCTCATAGTCCCAGAGCAGGGAGGTGTGGTGCAGCCAGCGCTTGCCCGAGATGGACTGCGCGTTGCCGCCAAACTTGAAGTCGCCCTCCTCGGTCGCGAAGCAGTAGTCGTTTGCGCGCACCGCAAAGTTGGTCGCGCCGCAGCCGCGCAGTGCGGCGTCGTACACGGAGGACGTCCAGTCTAGGATCGGGTCCGGGTAGGGGGGCACCTGCGGGACGTGTCTCGGACATGTCACGGACGCGTCCTGGACATGCCCCGACGGGTCGGGCGACGCCTGAGGCTCGTCGTGTCTAGCCTGGGAAGCGTCTAGGAAGCGTCTAGGAAGTGTCTTGGTGGGGTGACGCCTGAGGCTCGTCGTCGGCGGCGCAGATGAAGGTCGCGAAGAGCGTGTCTGGTGCGGCAGGGGGCGCAGCGGGGTGGGCAACGCCGCGAGCGGCACGGGCAGCGGCGGTGTTGGCGCGAGAGGTGAGGGCTACGTGTTTGAGCGTTCCACCGGCGTCAGAGATAATTGTGCCGCCGCCGGAGAAGCGCTTGATGACCGGCACGCCGGCCTTCAGCACCTCCTCGGTGTTGAGCATCTCGGCTGGCTTGCCAGAGATGCCCAGCACAACCGACTGAGCCGCGGCGTGCGCAGCGTCGCGCTCCGGGCCGGCGCTGGTGGGCGGCGCATCCCAGGTGTTGGTGATGAACCAGCTGCGCGTGTCGGTGCGAAAGATGGCCTCCTCGAGCTGCAGCATACGGAGGACGGGCATGTTGCGCAGCCGCAGCCACAGAGCGCGAGTCGGGGAGGCCATTTTATTGCTCGGCGCGGCGCTGTGTTGGGCGCGCCGCCAATTTTTCTTTTCTGGGGTTCTCTCAAGGAGATGTAGGTATATTGTTGGCAAATCAAGACACAGAGCTCACACAGAATCACAGCGGGAGGAAAGCGGCGAGTCGCAATTCCAGGGGTCGTTGTGGCGGGCCACCCTGTCCAGAGAGGCATGGATGCCAATCTGGGGTCTCTCGACCGAGTCTATGAGCCCTGGCCGCCTCCCGATCTTGGTGGTAAGGCCGCAGCCGAACAGGGCGACGGAGATGGCGCGGGAGAGTACGGGTGTTCCAGGGGGTCACGACACGCACCGACCCTTCACGAGCCGAAAGGCTGCACCCGGGGAAGGCACAGTAATCCGGCACCGTGTTGGGCGCCCCATTCCGTTTAGGGCTAGGTCGGCTCAGGGCCCCGTCCACTTCCCTCCCACTTGGCGCGTGATGATGAGGAGATGCCACCCAGGCCAGCCAGGGCAAGGGCGGAGGGCGAGAGCGGAGAGCGGAGGGCTGGGCGGAGGCAAGGGCGGGCGGAGGGCGAGGATTTTTTTTTTGTTTCGTTGGCCGAAGCCTCGTTGGCCGAAGCCTCGGTGGCCGAAGCCTCAGTGGCCAAAGCCTTAAAGGACGGGTCGGGCCGCGGGGAAGGGAGGGCGGAGGGTGAGGGGAGAAGGGGCGCGGGCAGGGGGGGGGGGGCAGAGCGCGAGTGCCAGTGCGAGTGCGAGTGCGAGTGCAAGTGCCAATGCGGGGGCGGGGGTGGGGGGGCGGGGGGGCGGGGGCCGGGGGGGGGGGGGGAGCCTGGAGCAGTAATAATATCGTTGGCCGAAGCCTCGTTGGCCGAAGCCTCGGTGGCCGAAGCCTCGGTGGCCGAAGCCTTATCCGGCTTATTATTAATTGTACAGTGAAGCCTCACATCACAGTGCACGGGCCGCTAAATGTTGATGTGTGTGGGGATTGGGTGGTTGTTGGGTGAGGGGCGCAAGGGAGGGCAGGGGCAAAAGTGGGGCATGAGGAGGAGATGGTGGGGGATGGTTCGTGCTCGCAAGGAGGGGGGGGGGGGTTATTTGGTGAGGTGGTGGCAGCCAAACTGCTGGATCGTGTCTGCACGGCGGAGGTTGGCAGCATATTCCATGGCAGGAGTGTGGGAAGGGGGTCGGGTATCATAGTAAATTGTGCCATCAGGGAGGGCGATCGTGGGGATTGTGGTTCCACTGGCGCTGTTGTGGATGGATTGGTGGCGTTTGGCGGGGGGAGCGGTGGCAGCGTCTGCATAGGTGAGAACGGGCAGTGGTGCAGGTCCCAGGGCGGGAGGGGGGTTGTCTCGTTTCCGCTTCAAAGTGGTAGCGAGGGGGCGTGTGGCTGTTGGCCGGCAGTGTTTGAGATGATCCCAAAGTTGTGCTCTGGAAGAGAAGCGTTGCACGCAGTTGGTACACCAGAGTGGGCAGCCGGCGGTGAAGTTGGGGCCGCGGGGTCGGTGTTGGGGGCTCTGAGGGAAGGTCGGCTGGAATGGCGCAGCTCCAGGGTTGAGAGTTGAAGAGGCAGCCAGATGGCGCCAATCAGGTGGCAACTGCGTCTGCAGGTTGGACTGCGAGGAGCATTCAGTGGACGTGGACGGTTCAGGCGCTGCGGCACGAGGAGGTGGCTCGCAAAGGAATGGAGTAGCGTGTCCAGCAGTAGGAGATGAGCAGTTGACAGCAAGGGCGGTGGTGGTTGGTGCATCAGCAGCAGGATGCAGGATGGAGCTCGTGTGGTTGTCGCTGCATTGGTTGAAGGATGGGTTGGAGGCGCCGGGAGCGATGGTGCTGGCGGAGAGAGCGGCAGGGGCTGACGGTGGTGGCAAGTTCGTGGTGGGAGCTGGCAGCGAGCCCGGCTGACTCCCGCCCAGAGCTGCCAAACCTGCGGCTTGTTGAACTGGCGTTTGTGGCGTGTGCGCAGGCCCTGCGGCGGGCATGTCGGCCGGGACTGCGGGGCCGACGGCAGCGGAGGGAGTCTCTGGGGATGGCTCAGAAGAAGGCTGGGCAGGCCCACTGTCGGCTGGTTGCTCGGGCGAGGTCATCGCGCGCATGCCAGGCCGCGCGCACGCGCAAAGTACGGCCGTCCCTGTCTGTGTCAAGGAGATTACGGCGTCAAGGTGGCGGGCCGGACGCTCACGTGGTCGGTCGATTCGCCCTGAAAAGAAAAACGCGAGCTCACCCCACCCGGTGCTACCGCCGCCACCACCGCCGCCACCGCCGCTGCCGCCCGCCACGCAGCTGGGGATCCATCGCTCGGCGAACCGTTCGGCTCAAATGCTCCTCAAGTCGGTACACCGGCTCGCCCGCCCGTCTCTACTCGTGAGGCCGCTCGGCGAGGACTCTCGCAGCCCGCCAGCGTCTGCGAGAGCGCGGCAGCACCACAGCTCACGATGATCTACTTCCCGGTCCGGGCGCTGGCGGAGCCCGCGAGGATGATTCTCGAGTTCGGCGGCGTCGCGTACGAAGACGCATCTCCCCAGCAGGCCTACGGCGTGCCTTGGAAGGACGCCAAGGACAAGACGCCGTTCGGTCAGCTGCCGCTGCTCCTGGTCGACGGCAAGGCAGACGGCCTCGCACGCACGCCGACCGCCACGAAGCCTCCCACACACGACGCGTATCCGCGCCGCAGGAGCTGGCCCAGGCTGGCGCGATCATCCGCGCGGGGGAGCGTACGTCATCGGCTGTGCGTCCAACTACGACGGCGCGTCGATGGCCGAGCGCGCGGCTGCGCTCGGCAACCCCGTCGTCGTCGTCACCCTCGACTATCGGCTCGGTGCCTTCGGCTTCCTGGGCGGCACAGCAATGCGGGCCCGCGACCCAGACCGCTCGACGGGCAACTACGGGATTCAGGACCAGCGCGCGGCGATCAAGTGGGTGCGTGCCAACGCGGCGGTCTTCGGCGGCGACGTTGGGTCCGTCACGATCTTCGGGCAGAGCGCGGGCGCGGGCAGCATCGCCAACCACTACGTGCAGCCGGACAGCCGCGGCCTGTTCGACCGCGCGATCGCCGAGTCGGGCGCCTTCTCGCGCTGGAACGCGATGCCGCGCGCCATCGGGCAGGGGCAGTACGATTACCTCGCGACCGAGCTCGGCTGCGACCTGAAGAGCGACCCGGTCGCGTGCCTGCTCGCCAAGCCGTGGAAGGACGTGCAGGCCGCGGCGACCCGGGCGGTGCCGCCCTCGTGGTTTGGTCTGCAGTGGGCGCCGGTGGTGGACGGCGTCGCGCTGCCGGTGGCGCCGTACTTTGCCATCGACGCCAACCGCTCGGCCGAGGCGGTGGCCGCCGACGCCCTCGACGCCCTCGACGACGAGGCGAACGATGACGAGGATGAGGACGCGAGCGTCGTGGTGGAGGAGGCGGGTGGGGCTCGTGCCGCGGCCAGGGCGGCGGCCGTGGTGGCTGCGCCGCCGGTGGTGGAGGTGGCCGACGTGCCGCTGCTGCTCGGCAGCTGCCTCTTCCCCAACAAGCCGAAGGCGGACGACTCGGGGCTGCGCGAGTGCTGCGGCGACAACGTGGCGCACACGCTCTCCACGCAGGGCTACGACCGCTGGGTGGACGGCTCGTTCTGGACGCAGTGGATCCGCTTCGGCGTCTTCGACGCGGTCCACG
Organism: Emiliania huxleyi CCMP1516; assembly: GCF_000372725.1. Lineage (NCBI taxonomy): Eukaryota > Haptophyta > Isochrysidales > Noelaerhabdaceae > Emiliania > Emiliania huxleyi. The sequence goes on along the minus strand of NW_005202428.1, from coordinate 565,665 downwards.
CCGCGCAGGCGCGCAGGGCGTACCTCGACGTCGCGTCGTCGCAGTCGCCGTGGTGGGCGGCGCGCGCCCTCGCGGCGGGGCTGCAGATGTTCTGTGGCGCCAAGGGCTGCAGATGTTCTGTGGCGCCAAGCGCGCCGCGGCGGACGCGTACGTCTACCGTACCGGTTCGACTACGCGGCGTACGCCGGCACCAACCCGTACGTGGGCGTCGCGCACTCGGCCGAGCTGCCGTTTGTCTTCGCGGCGGACGAGGCGCGCGCCACGCCGCAGCTCGCCGCGCTCTCCGACGCGATCGTGCGCTACTGGACAAACTTCGCCGCGAGCGCCGACCCCAACCCGCTGCCGCCCAATGCCACCAGCCGCGGCGGCGGCAGGAGCCGCGGCACGGTGGAGGCGACGCTGCCGTCGCTGCCGTCGTGGCCGGCGTACGACGCGGCGACGCAGCGGCAGATCGTCCTCAACGCGACCGACCTGCGCGTCGAGGACGGATGGAACGCGGCGCACTGCGAGGTGCTCGAGAAGGCGATGGACGCTACCCGATCCCGTCGCCGCCCGCGGCCGCTGCGCGTGGGGAGGCGTCGGCAGCGTGAGAGATGTGTTGAGGGGCGACTGCGGAGATGTTTATGGACGGGTTACTAAAACGGATGACACGTCACGTGAAACGGGGGGGTCACACATGCTCTGAACGGGTCACGCACAGCGTCTGCGCCACCACCTCGCACCCCGCACCCCTCCCTTGTTCCCCCCTCGCCCCCCCCCCATCCCCCGTCTCCCGCGAAGGGCACGCTCGTCGGTGGTCGTACTACGTAGGTGACAGCGAGCTCCTAGCAATGGATGCCGTGGAGAAGGGCGTGCTTGTTCTCGTTTCCTGTGCACTTCAGCAAGTTCCAGAGATGTGAGCGAAGTAAACTTCGGCCGAACCGTCGGCGAGGAGCAGGAAGGGCTGCGCAGCCGAGTAGCAGCCTGGGCCCGAGTACACGGCCTGGCAGCCGCACGTCGCGGCCGAGTCGACGTCGTTCGTGTACTTCGTGGCCGCCATGTCAGTGGTCATGGGGTAGGTCGTTCCAAACTCCAGATCCGCAGGGACACAAAGCTCGCCAAACTGGACCGAAGAGTCCACGCATCCCAAGTAGCTGCGAATGTAGGGTGCCGGGTCTGGGAAAACGGCCAATGGCGCGCATGTGTAGTCCGAATAGTCGTCCCCAGGGATTCCGTTCTCTGCCGGGCTGAACGGGAGGGCGCCGACCGCTGGGGAGGGAGCGTCCGTGCAGCAGTAATCGGGCACCTGCGTACCCATGTCAGTGACCGCCTCATACACGCAGTCTGCGGGAATGCTGTCCGTGAAGCGGTCGTAGATGGCGTACCCAGCGAACAGGTCCGAGCCAGGCTCCGGGGTCGTGGCGAATCCAAGCACGAGAGCGAATGCCGGCGCGAGCATCATGACGCCTGCGACGAAGTTGATTAGGGTTCTCACGCTGCGGGTGCCCTGCTTTGCCCCTATTGGAGCAAATATTGGAGCAAAACGCTATTGGAGCAAAACGACCGCGCCCTATGAAGAGAAAAGCAGCCAGCGCGGGGGTGATGCCGACGTGCGCGAGTCATAGGTAGACTGGCCTTATTTACAGACAGTTTTTAGGAAACATATATGTAGCACTTGTGTCGAACCTCACTGGGAAAAGATGACGTCGGACAGTGCACAGTGGTGGTGACTTGCTTGGCACCACACACCTCTCCTTAAAAATCCCTGTGTGGTGGCGGCGTGCCGTCCTCCAATCCCTCCCTTGGGTTGTCTGTTTTCTTTCTTTCTTTCTTTGACTTGCTTGGGGCTCCACAGGGGTGAGGGTCGGAGGGTCCCGTAGAGAGTGAGGGGGGGTGGAGGGTCTTCCTGTAAACTGTGTTGTCCAGGTCCCTCCTACGCTGCGGCGGCTCCTGTTTGACTCGCGATCGATATGCGTTGGTGGCACTCCCCTACCAAATCCCGCACTACCGCGCCTCCCGACGCGCCCGCACACCTAGTGGGCAGTGGGATTTGGTGGGATTTGGTAGTATCTTACTGTGGGAGCGCTACAGCAGAGCTACACGCCCGAATCAGAGGTCTCCCAGTGGGGTTCGACACAAGTGATATAGCACCCCCGTAAGACTCAATCACCCTGTCGTTGGCTACTCGTATGTACGGTCGCGTTGTTGATGTTTTGCGGTGAGCGGCACCTCCTTGGCCCAGCACCGGTGTTATCACGTCTCAGCTGCTTCATTGCCATGTCCAGTTAGAGAGCGTGTGAGTGTTAGAGTTGTTTGGTATTGCTAAAAATCCAGTTATGGCGGAGACGCGCTGATAGCATTCCTGTGCACGCAGTTGGACCAGCACGGCCATCGGGTGCGTGGCGCAAAAAGACCTGTTTGCGCTGTCTTCGATGGCTACATGCGCTGCTGCGGTACCTGTGACGCACACATGTTGATCACATCCATATGCCTCACTAACATACAGCTGGCGAGCCTTGCTTCCCTCGTCTGGCCATGCTGTGCATCATCTCACCGTATGCAGCCGTATACGCCCACGGTGCTCACAGGGTCGGGCGTCACGGTGCTCGTGGCAAGCATCTCCGTCACTCTTGTGTTGGGCGCGCTACCGTGGTGGGGGGAGTGCGCCCTGAAAAGAAAACCCGCGCGGCCGTGCTACCGCCGCCACCACCGCCGCCACCGCCGCTGCCGCCCGCCACGCAGCTGGCATCAATCGCTCGGCGACCGCTCGGCTCAAATGCTCCTCAAGTCGGTACACCGGCTCGCCCGCCCGTCTCTACTCGTGGCGGCAGGCACATTTGCTGGTGAGGCCGCTCGGCGAGGACTCTCGCAGCCCGCCAGCGTCTGCGAGAGCGCGGCAGCACCACAGCTCACGATGATCTACTTCCCGGTCCGGGCGCTGGCGGAGCCCGCGAGGATGATTCTCGAGTTCGGCGGCGTCGCGTACGAAGACGCATCTCCCCAGCAGGCCTACGGCGTGCCTTGGAAGGACGCCAAGGACAAGACGCCGTTCGGTCAGCTGCCGCTGCTCCTGGTCGACGGCAAGGCAGACGGCCTCGCACGCACGCCGACCGCCACGAAGCCTCCCACACACGACGCGTCTCCGCGCCGCAGGAGCTGGCCCAGGCTGGCGCGATCATCCGCTACTGCGCCGCGCTCGTGCCTGCGCTCGTGCCGGCCGAACCGCTTGAGGCTGCGAGGTGCGACATGATCTTCGAGGCGGCGCGCGAGCTCGACGCCGTCAACCCGATCGTGAATGTGTTTCGCGGCGAGGCCTTTGACGCGAAGAAGGCGGCCTGCTTCGAGGACTTCCACTGCTTAGCAACCGATGGCTTACATAGGTGTGCGTTTTCATTCATAGGCGGCGTTCTTCGACAGCTTCCCGGCCAAGCTTGCGCGGCTGGCGAGGCAGCTGCGCGAGAGCGAGGGCCCCTTCTCCTGCGGCGCGGCGCCGCGCTGGTGCGATTTTATGCTCTACCACAACCTCGACAACGCACGGCTGCTCGAGCCCGCCGCGCTCGACGCTTACCCGGAGGTGCGCACCTTCATGGCGGCGGTCGAGGCGACGCCGCGCGTGGCGGAGTTTCTGCAGGCGAGGCCCAAGCCGGTGGACATTGGGACAAAGCCGATGCTGGAGCCAAACGTGCCGGGCATACGCGTGAAGAAGTAGTGGCTGTGATCTCGCGGCCACAGTGCGCCCCGTCTGCGGCGTGCGGGGAGTGTAACATGAAGGTCCGTCTGCATTCCGCTTGCCGGGCGGCGTGCGAGATCCTGCAGGGGCTGGGGGAGGCTGGATTTTGTTATTTGTTTATTGTGAACTTTGAAGGCTCGCGCGCGCGGCCGCGTTCACCTGTTCACCATGGCGTTTTCGTCCTCCTTCTTGTTTTCACCACACGCGATACACCACACACACACTCCAGTCTCCACAGACTCCGACAAAAAATAAACGAGCGAGTGACGGGTAATCGTGGCCGTGGCCAAGAAAATCAAAATATTAAGCTCTCTATTTGGACCACGGCGAAAGACTCGACGGTTTTGGGCGTTTCAGAGCACGCTGAATCGATCGGCTAAGCTAGAACTCTCCCTCTCCCTTTCCTTTCATAATTATTGACTCAAAACTCGATGATCGCGCGATTTTGGAGAAGTTCTAGCTTAGCCAAAACGTTCCTCTCGAAAAGTTGACTTAGGAAGCCGCAAACGGCAGCTTCTCAAAGCCTCACCCGCGCTTATTCTCTTGATCTTTCAAAACCTAGGCCTGCGGCCAAAATTTTCTAAAGGCCGCTGCGCGGCCAGCGCGATGCGCAACCAGTCAGCGACCGACAGTCAGCAGCAGACTGTGACGATTGGCGGCCTCGCGCCCTCAGTCAACCTCCTCTACCATCTCCCCTGCTCAGCCCATATGCCTCATCCACGGTGGCGCAGTCACTCGCGCAGGGAGAGAGAGAAAGTCGGCGATCTGCGCCGCGCAGATGAGCTCCGCCTCGTCTGCGTCGAGGACGCCCATCGCAGGGCTGTCATAGCGCCATTGCACATGACGTACTGCATGTTGTTCATTACTTCGCAGGTGCCAAAGTCGAGGATAATCTCACTCAGCGATGGCGAAGGCTGCACTCCCGGCCGGCGGTAGGAGGGATGAAGGCCAATGTACTTCGCAGTGTACGGTGCCTTCCGGCGCGAACAGTGCCCGGGACGAAAGAGGAGGCGACGTCTCCCTCGTCCATGGACGGTGTAGCCAGCTTGAGAGACGGGAACGAACGGCGGTGAATCGCCGACAGCGGCGCCTTCATTCCTTTCCAGTGAATTGCCGGCGGGTGCCCTGAGCGTTGTATCTGTCGGCCAGTTGCCGCACCGCCGGCAGCAGCTCCGCAGCAGCCGCCCAGATGGCGCCGGTTAGGACAGGAACGAAGCCGCGTGGACACGGCTGAGCGACGCCGTGCGTCTCGTTTGGATGCTGCAGGCATGCCGGGCAGCGCGCGTGCTCCATACCGCGCGTCGGGCGCCCGCCGAAATCTTCGATTTCTTTGGCGTAGGGGACCAAAAACCCTGAAATTTTCTTCGCCTGCGGCGGGCAATTAATTTCGCTACTTTCGCTTTCACAGCTCTTTCACACGACTTTATCCGTCACTCAATCAAACATGGCCACATATCAGAGATCAGTGCGTCGACAGATCGAAAGACACGACGATCAGGCGCGCTCGCAGACGGCCGCCACCATCGCGCCCACAGACTCAAAGATCTCGTGCGGCTTGCCATCGTACATATACGCCGCCGACGAGACCACATTGTTGGCGTCGTCGACGCAAACACCGCTCCAGTCGGTCGGGCGATGAACGCCACCGTAATTCTCGATCGCGCCCGCCGTGCCGCCGTACGGCCATTGCTCGCCCTCCGCCTGTCCGACCGTAACCTCACATTTGAGCAGATGCGCCGCGATCACGGGAGCGATGCAGCAGAGGCCGATCGGCTTCTTGGCGGCGTGGAAGGCGCGGATCGCGGTCTCGAGCGACGGCTCGACCGCCATCAGCGCCGCGTCGCCCTGCGCCACCGTCGCGTGGTTACACAGGTTCTTGGCCGCGCCGAATCCGCCTGGCACGATGAGCGCCGCATATTCCGTCGGGTCGAGGGAGGTGAGCGGCGCGATCTGCCCACGCGCGATGCGCGCGGACTCGACGAGGACGTTCCTCGGCGCTGAGTCCTCCTCCCCCTTCGTGTGGTCGACGACGTGGTGCTGCACGATGTCCGGCGCGAAGCATGCCGGAGCGAAGCCCGCCGCTGAGACGTGTACGAGGGTGGCGACGGACTCGGTGATCTCGGAGCCGTCGTACACGCCGTTGCCGGCGAGCACGACTGCGATCTTTCTCGGCGCCGCCGTGCACAGCAGGCGCGACGCGAGCGGCGCAGAGGCGCGCAGCGTGCCAAGTCTGACGAGGGCCATGATGGAGATGAGCGGCTTTAGCGGGAGAGAGCGAGCGACTCGCGTCGGCAAGCAGGGTGCTGCACCCTGATCGTACTCGAGTACCTGTTTTTCTTTTGAGCTTTGCCTTCGATGATGAAACTCGAAGGCGGACATGGCATATCGCTCTCGGGCCCACAGACATCCCGCACACTCGCCGCACACCCGCCGCCCCCCGCGCGCGCCCCACCCCGGCCGGGAGTGACTGGGGAGCGGCCGAAAGCGAGAAATCGAGAGAAACGCAAGCGCCCCCCGTCCAGCACCAGGTGCACCTGCCCGCCTTGGGCGCGTGTTGTCGCTTGCGCGAGCGTGCCCGGCCATGCGCTGCAGCGCAACCCGCGCCCCGCTCATCCCATCTTATGCTGACGCTCGTCCGCCGTCGCCTGCGCGCATCGCAGATCAAAAACAAGGTGGGACGCGTAAGCCGGAGACACAATGTATCCGGATATGCAACGGTGGCATAAAGTGAATGATACACCGTCGCAGGATATGCAACGGTGGCATAAAGTGAATGATACACCGTCGCACAACGGCATAGTTGCTGCGCCAAGCGACTCGTCTCGCTTTGCTTCTGAGACAGCGCCGCTGAGCCACAATGAGACACGGCGCAGGACGGGTGAAGCCATGGAGTACCCCCAAGCCAGATGCTAGTGTCAGTTGTAGCGCGGTCGGCAGAGGGGTGAGGGCGGCGACAGCATGGGTGGCGGCGAGCCGGCGAGGTGGGTGCTCGTGTGGGGAGGGCAGCGGTGGCATTGGCACAGGCGGCGCCGGCGGCGGTGTCGGCGTAGCGCGTGGGCGGCGGCGTGGAACCGGTTGTGGGCAACGGTGGCGAGGGCGGCGGCGGTGCCTAATCAAGGGCGCCGGCGGTATGTGGGCCAGGTGTGGCAGCGGCAAGGGCGGTGGCGGTGAGTTGGGCGGCGGCGTGGGTAACGCCACGGCGAGGTCGAACGGCGAGGGCGCCTGTAAGGGCTGAGGGGGCGGCGGCGTGGGCAACGACGTGGCGAGGGCGGCTAGGGGTTGTGTGGGCGGGGGCAATGGGCGGGGGCAAGGGCGTGTGGGTGACGTGGGTGGAGGCGGCGGCGGCGGCGGCGAGGGGTGGGGGGGGGGTGGGGGGCGGGCGGTGGGGCGTGGGGGGCGTGGGTGGCGGAGAGGGGCAGGCGGCGGCGGTGCCCCGGAGGCTGGGCGGCCGAGGGCGTCGACGGCGTGGGTGGCGATTGATTGGCGTGGGCAATGGCAAGGATGGCAGCGGTGTGGGTGGCAATAGAGCGATTGGGTGGGCAGCGGCGTGTGTGGGCGATACGCAACGGCGACAGCAACGGTATGGGTGATGGCAGCGTGGGCGGCAGCAATGGCGTGGGTGTCGTGGCGGCGTGGGTGTGGCGAGCAAGTCGACGGCGAGGGCGACGGCGAGGAGGGCGGTAGCGTGGGTGGCAGCAGTGTGGGGGCGCCGGTGACAGCATGTCAATGGCGTGGGTAATGGCGGCGCAGGCGGCAGCGAGGGCGAGGGGTGGCGTGGCGTGGGTGGCAATCAAGTAGTCGGCGAGGGCGACGGGGGCAAGCAAGGCGGTGGTGACGGCGGCGGCGAGGGCGACGGCGCGGGGGTGGCGACGGCTAGTGTGGCAGCGGCGAGGATGGCCACCCACGCGTCACCACCGTCACCCACGCCGCGGCCACCGTAGTCACCACCGCGCTCACCACCGGCTTTGCATCCGTGGACCGCGAGCGGATCGTCGCCGAGCGGCACTCACACGAGGCTTTGGCGCGCGATGTACGCGATGAGCGAGGAGACGCTGCGCAGCATGGCGGACGGCGAGAGGCTGGTCGCCGAGCGGCGCGCGTACGAGCAGAGCCGCTCTGGGGAGCAGAAGGCCGCCTTCGGTCGCATGCTGGAGAACACGATGGTGAGCTCACGCCGACCCCACCCCCTTCCCCTGATAGCGCCACAGCATGCACCGCTCTCGCGGCACGTTGGCTTTACATTCCGTGCATTAGGACCTCTGGTACGCGCACGCCTCGGTCACGGTCGTGCTGCTCACGAGCTGCCCGACGAGCTGCCCGCCGGCTTTGACCGGAGCCGGAGCCGAAGCTCGTCATCGACGTCGCCAGCGACGACGGCGGCGCTCAGCGGCGGCACTCTCGGCACTCGGGGGCGGCGGTCTTGTCTCTCCGGAGCTCCACGCCGGGCGGGCGGCGCCGGCGGGGCCGGGGGCGATCTCGCACACTTGGGAGACGGGACCAGGCACCAGCCGCCACGGCGCGAGTGAACGAACCCTTCCGCCGGCGTGCCTCACGGGACTGCCGCCCGCGGCCGCCGCCCTTCCCCCCCTCCACCGCCCGCACCGCCTTCTCCGCCGCCCGCGCGGCCGCCTCCACGCTCCACCTCCTCCGCCGCTAACTAACAGCGCCTCCCTTCGCGTGACCCCCTTGAGGTTGAGCTGGCGCATGATAGAAGAGGGCGATGCCGCCGAGTGCGCCGCCGCGTCGCGCGTGGGGCGTGCCGCGTGCGCGTCGGCAGTGTCGGCCGTCGCGCGGTCGCGTCGCGAGGCAGGGGCGTGGCGGGTGCACGACGAGAGGTGGCGAGCTTGCTGATCGTCGGAGAGGCGAGAGCTCTCCGCGTACGGTGCCGCCGGTGTCCGGCTTTGACCTTTGTGTGGTCGGACGCGTCGAGAACACCACACACCTCTCTCCCCTGCTCTCTATGTTTTGCCACTTCGCTCTCAGCCTCACAACAAAGCTAGGCGAGATCGATCCTTGCGCACACACATGAGACTGCCCGCGAGGCGCCAATCGTCGGGACGACGATCCACTGACCCGTTTCGCGCGCACGCCCTGCCCCCGCCCCCGCGCGGCTAGACCCGCCCCTCCCCCGGGGGTGCCGGCAGGGCGGCGCCGCACACCTCCTCCCACGTCGCCAGCACCTCGAGCGGCAGAGCGCCGCGGGCCGCGGGAGGGCTTGCGCCGACGCGGGCAGGGCGGTCTGCGGCGGCCGCCACCTCCGCCGGGCCCGCGAGGGTCATCGGGCGGCCGCTCGGCGCGTCCCGCCCCTCCCCTGGCCGCAGAGAGGCTGGCTGCGGCGGCGCGGGCTGTGGAGAAGAGGCGGTGCCGCCGGCGGTGCCGCCCCACGCCACCGAGACGGGATCGCCGATCGCAGACGGGGCCCTGCGTCGTCAACACGCCCACGTCAGGGCGAAGGGGGGGGGGGGGGGGGGCG
>NW_005202428.1:526289-556383 GCF_000372725.1 Emiliania huxleyi CCMP1516 | reverse complement strand
GCCTCGAAAGGGCAAGTCTGGGAGAGATCTGGGGAGATGTCCCGCATCTAGGAGTCGCGCGCCAGCCCTCGCACCGGCGCCACGCGCCGCCGCCGCCCGCAAAGGGGGAGGCGGCGAGGCAGGCGAGGCGAGGCGTGGGCGGAGGCGCTCCGCCTCCGCCTACGCCTCCGCCCCCGCCTCCGCCTCCTCCTCCTCCGCCGCCGCCGCCTCCGCCTCCGCCTCCGCCTCCGCCTCCTCCGCCTCCTCCGAGCCACGGAGCGCGGCGCATGCCGACCGACCCTCCGCCCTGGCTGCGCTGCCTACCGCCGCAGCGGCGGAGGGCGTCGGCCTCGCGCCGCAGCGAGAGGAGCCTGGCGGATTGAGGAGGCGGAGGTGAGGGGGGGGGGGGCGGGGGGGAAGAGGCTACGGGTGGGGTAGTGGAGGCGACGTTCGGGAAGAGGCTACGGCTGGAAGGCGGCTGGACCGCGCAGACCACGGGTCGTGTGCGGTCGGCATCTAGGCTCGGCGGGACCGCCGAGCGGGCGTCCGGCGCGCGCGAGGCCACTCTGGGCGCGACACTGCGAGGAGGATCAGGCTGCTCTGCCTACGCCGTGCGCACGCCGGAGTCAGGACGATTCGCGCGGACTCTCCAGTGCGTCGCGTGAGCACAGAGGCTATGGTGGGAGATGGCGGGAGGCCGCCGAAGACCACCGAGCAGCACGTGTCCTCTCGAGTGCTGGTCGGAATGCAAAGACCGGTGCTCCGCATCTAAACCTCGAGATGCGGGGAGATACGGGGAGATACGGGGAGATATGGATCTGTGCTCCGCATCTAAACCTCGAGATGTGGGGAGATACGGGGAGATGCGGGTCTGCATTCCCGCATCTAGGGGCTGCTCTGCCAGCTGCCCGCCGCAGGAGCCTCCGCGAGCAAACACACCGCCTGACGCAGCTGCCCCTCCCCGATTCGCAGCGGGGGCAGCGCGCGCCCGCGCCCCCCGCCCGCCGGCGCCGGCGCGGGTGCGGGTGCGGGTGCGGGTGCGGGTGCCGCGGCGGGCGGCGCGGCGGGCGGCGGCGGCGCGGGCGGCGGGCGGACGCGCTGCGCGAGGACGAACGTCGCGAGCCCAACTAGCACCTCGCGACGAGAGAGCAGCGGCGGCCCGGCGGCGGCGGTGGTGGTGGCGGTGGTGGCGGTGGCGGCGGCGGCGGCGGCGGCGGTGGCGGCGGCGGCGGTGGCGGCGGCGGCGCGGCCCGCCTCGCTCGCCGCCTCCCCTCCGCCCGCCTCTGCCTCCTGCGCCAGCCGCCGCGCCACGGCGAGGAGGAGCTCGCCGCCGACGCAAGCGTGCGGCCAGCGGCGCTGCAGCGTCCGCAGCAGGCGGAGCCACAGCCGCATCCCCTCCACCTGCCCCGGTGCGGGAACGGGTGACGGGTCAGGGTCAGGGTCAGGGTCAGGGGTCAGGTCAGGGGTCAGGTCAGGGTCAGGGGTCAGGGTCAGGGTCAGGGGTCAGGCACATCCCCTCACACACCTGCCCCTCATACGTCCTCCGCGCGGCTGCTGCGGCCGCCGCGCCGCCGCCCGCCGGCGCAGGCGCGAGGAAGTCGCCGTCGTCGAGCAGCAGCGGCAGCAGCAGCGGCGCCTAGAAAGGCGTGGCCGGGAGGCGTGACCGCTGCCGCGCCCTGCTGCTGGCAGGAGGAGGAGGAGGAGGGAGGAGAGGGGGCGCCAAGTGGCTCGGCTGTAGCAGCTTTGCGAGTCGCCCGGCGCAGGTGGTGACGCGCCAGCGAGGCACGCGGCTCGACGGCTTCCGATCCCTCCGCTCCCCCGAGCCGCCGCCGCCGCCGCCGCCGCCGCCGCCGCCGCCGCCGCCGCCGCCGCCGCCGCCGCCCAGCGCCGCGGCGCGGCAGCGCGCCAAGCAGTCGTGGGCGGAGCCGGGCAGGTCGCGGAGCAGGCGGAGCTGGCCCTGCCAGTAGTGCTCGTGCAGCCAGAGGAGCGCCTGGTCGGCGGCCACCTTGAGCGCGCCCATCGAGGGCAGCTGGTTGTGCGTCGCCTCGTGCCGGAGCGCAACGAGCGAGGCCGGCAGCGCCACCTCGGCCGCGAGCCTTTGCACCGAGGTGGCGCGCGCCCGCTGCTGCATCGGGTCGACCACGCCGTTGACGAGCCGCGTGAGCGCCATCCCGAGCGCGAGGCAGAGCACCGGCTCCGACAGCGCCGTCGACAGCTCGAGCTCGGCCAGCACCGCGGTGCTCTCGACCGCGAGAGGCACACGCCCGCGGCTCCGCCAGGTCGCGACGCGCTGCACGCCGCGCGCTCGGGCGGCGGGGTCGTCGAGCGCGAAGAGGTCCGCGTAGCACGCCTCCCACTCGGCCCAGTCGCGCCACGGGTGGGCACGGCTGGACTCCATGGGACTACGGCGACACTCGTGCTCCGGGCCGGGGGCGAGTAGGCACACGCACGCTCTCTCCCACGGCGAGTCCTCGAAAGAGCCAACCCATGTCCTCGGAGAGGGTACCCTGGGTGGGCGGGGCCTCTACTCGCCAGCTCGAGCCGCAGGAGAGGGGACAGAAAAGAAACCGAGCCGGCGGCTCCGCGCCGAAACCTGCCGACAGCCCTCGTGGCGCATCGCAGGATGCCCGACTCGAAGCCCCTCTCGCTCGTGGAGCGAGGTGGCCTCGGCGCCGCCGCCGGCATCTTCACCACCTTTTTCACCCACCCGTTCGATGTGATTCGCGTCCAGATGCAGGTCGGCGTGTCTGGTGGCACGATCGAGACGACAACGAAGCTGGCGAGGCAGGGCTTTGGCGCGCTGTACGCGGGCATCTCGGCGGCGTGGCTGCGGCAGGTCACGTACGGCAGTGGCAGGCTGGGAATCTATGCCTACCTTCTTGACGCCGACAAGTCGGCGCGGGCGGCGCGCGGCGAGACGGGAGCGCCGTCGTTTGCCGCGAAGCTGGGCATGGGCGTGACGTCGGGCAGCATCGGCGCCTTCATCGGCAACCCGGCCGAGCTGGCGCTCGTGCGGATGGGCGCGGACGGGAAGATCGACGACCCGGCGAAGCGGCGGAACTATGCCAACAGCATTGACTGCGTCCTGCGCGTCGCGCGGGAGGAGGGCTTCCTTGCGCTGTGGAACGGCGCGGGGCCGACGATCCTCCGCGCGGCCTCCCTCAGCGGCGCGACGCTCGCAGTCACGTCCGAGGCCAAGATTGCAATCTCTGAGCGGACCGGCTGGGCGCCCGCCGGCGCGCCGACCATGTTCTTCTCGGCGCTGGCGGCGTCGTTTGTCGCAAACTGCGTCTGCATGCCGTTCGACGTCGTCAAGTCGCGAGTCCAGCAGGCGGCGCCGGGAGAGTACTCATCAGCGCTCGAGTGCGCGCGCACCAGCGTCGCCGCCGACGGCGTTCTCGTGCTCTGGCGCGGCTTCGTGCCCGCCTTTGTCAAGCTGGCGCCGTACACGGTCATCTCGCTCACGATGCTCGAGAAGTTCACCGCCCTCTACACCGGCGGCGCGTCCGCGCTCTGAGCGCCATCCTGCATCGCCTCGGCCGGAGCTGACGGAGAGAGGCCTCTGGCTTGCGTTGGAAGAGGCCCGGCTGCGGTCGCTCGCTCGAGGCCGCCCGCCTCGCGCTCTCGCCTGCCAGTCCCTCTCACGAAGCCGCACCGCAGCAAAGCGCGGGACGGTGGAGGGGCACAGTGGTGTGGTGTACCGTGGTGTCTCAGTGAAGTCGGTACACCGTCTACCGACGCCCCCCACACACACAAATAAGAAATATTATGCATGTCTTTTGGCATGTGCCGCATGTGTCGACTCGAGCGAAGCCTGAGCAGGGCCAGGGCGGCCAGACCCAGAGCTCACACTCCTCACACGCTTTTTTGGCTCGCTCTGCGTCATGCGCATTTCACCGGTTTCTGCCTGGCAAAAGGCCGACGTTCCGTGTGCATGACGTGTCCACCAAAAGCTCCCTACAGCTACACAGCTCAATGTATGCCAACACTCAAACCGTACGTGTACGTGTGTGTAGGAAGGCCTGGCGCGAGACCGGTCTTCACGCCCCGCTCGCCTGGGGGCCCTCACTCCCAACCGTATATGTCATCGGCTCGCTCCCACGAGCTAGTGTTGAGCTCCCACCTCACTCGCTCGTCGCGGTGCGTAAGCGCAAGAACGCGCTCGTGGCGGCTCTCAGTAGACGCTGATTCCGGCGGCACTGTCGGGCCCGACCTCGTAGTCATCGAAAGCACGATTCCAATCGTCGCCCTGCGGAAGCACGAGCGGCTTCTGCTCGGTCACGTCTTGGCGCAGCCCGGGTTCTTGAAGAGCTTGCTGCGCCGCTGCTCCGCGAATGCCGCGGAAGAGGCCGGTCTTCGTGAGCTTGATCGAGCACAGCGGGAACTTGGTGCGCAGGACGTGCAGGAAGCCCATGGTCATCTCGACTGCGGCGCCGTTGCCCAAGGGACCGGCGCCGTCTTCGATGATGATCTCCTCGAGCTTGGGGTACTCGAGGTGGGTGAAGCGCTGCCCCCGCCAGTCGAAGCCCGCCCAGACTGAAGTCTTGAGGTGCAGCGCCGCGAGCTGTGCGGGCGCACCAAATGGGGCGTGTCGGGGTGGACGCGAAGCTGGGACCGTGGGCGTGAGAGGCGCGAGTTGCACAGAGGCAGCGGCGTGGGCCAGCAATAGTGGGAAGTGTGCCCCGCGCACCTCGGGCAGCTTGGCCGGGAGTGCGAGCGGCGTGAAGCCCTCCATGAAGAGCGTGAGCGACCGGAGCGACGGGTGGCCCGACAGCACCTCGAGCCCCTTGTGCACCTATCCGCAGTGGGGGGCGCCTCTGCCTGGCTGGCTGGCTGGCTGGCTGGCTGTGTCTGTTTGTTCGCTGCGGCCTTGGAGCCGAGCGTCAGCGACAGCGACTCGAGCACAGGCGACTCGGCGACGGCCTTGATAGTCGCCTCGGTCGCCCTCATCTGCGCGCAACTCGAGTGGCGGCGCGTCGTGTCTTGCCGAAAGCTGCGCAGGCGGCCTGTCTTGGCGAGGGCCTTGGCGGTGGGGCGCCGGCGGTCAGTGCGGCAAGGGGGGGGCGGGGTGGGGGGTGGGGGGTGGGGGGTGGGCGTAGCGAAGGTGCTTCTCGCTGCAGATCCCGGCGAGATCGAGCTCGTGCTCAAAGGTTGCCAACACGTACTGCCGCCACTCCTTGCACACGCCTGACGCGCGCTGTGCGGTCGCCGGACTCGCACGCAAGCGCGCCCACACGAGGGCGCCAGCGTCATCGTCGAGGATGACCCCACCGGCGTGGAGGTGAGGCGGCGCAGGCATGCCCGGCGATGCTGCGGACGAGGAGGCGCGCCACTTGTTCTGCCGATTCGGACGTGACATAGTCGTTGGCGAAGTCCGGGTGGAGTGAGTGGTGGCCGGAGGGGCAGGGGTGTGTGTCGCTTGGGTGTCGGCGGTGGCGGGAGTGGCGGTGGTGTGAAGCTGCTCGCAACATGCGTGTCGCGCACTCATTCATGACCGGTCTCAATGTCCCACCCCCCTGCGCGCGGGCCTTCTAGGCCCGCGGGTAGTCTCACCCCATCCCCAGGGCCTCCAGGGCTCGCACCTCAACCTCTCACAGACCAGCGCATAACGCCATAGGACGTATTTTCTTGTCAATAACAAGGCTGTGAACCATGACCTAGAGGGGCAGGAGGCTGAGTTGAGGAAATCGGAGGACGCGACCCACTTCGCCGCAGACTACGGTCCCGCGCCTCGCCAAAACACACGATTATACTCGCGCCACCACTCGAACATACAGTTAGGCCGCTTGACCGCGTGCGCGTGGTTCGCCTTCTTGTACGCCACGTAGCCGCCGTCGCTCGGCTTGAACACCGTCCGTGCAATCATGACACGTTTCAGCACTTTTGAAACAACTTGTTTGGAGGGGCATTTTCCTGTTGTTGCTGCTCTTGTGGCCGGCGTTGCTGCTCTTGTGGCCGGCCACAAAGACGCAGGATGCCCGCGTCGCAGCGACGGCTTAGTCGCCGTGTCCTAATCTCACGCCGTATGCTCACCGCATTCTTGCTCCTCCCCCTCTTCCTCTCCGCCGTTGCTGCAGCGCCTTTCACCGAGCGGCGGCGCCACCTTGAGGCATCCAAGGCGGCCTGCGGGGCCATGGGGCACGACGGTCTGCTTATTGAAACCAGCGAGGACTCGTCCTTCCCCGACTCTCGCCAGATGGTCGTGTGCGGGCGGCAAGGCGGGTGTCAGAATGCGCAGGCTGCCTACGCCGATCCCGAGGACTTGCATGAGGCGCGCCCTGCCACCGCTGACGTAGCACACCCGCTTGCACACGTACGTCCTGCCGTGATTTGACAACTATATACAGGTGCGCTGTTGCTCGTCCACTTTCAAGAGCGGCTGGCGCCTGAACTCAGGACGACAGTGCACGGTGTGGGCCGAGTCGGATGCCGCGGAGATGGGAGGGGTCTGCCACCGGCGCAAGAACCTCCAGGAGGCCACTACAATCTGCGAGGAGGCAGGGGCGAGGCTCTGCACCGCGGCCGAGCTTCAGGCGGACTGCACCGCCTCAAGCGGCTGTAGCTTTGATGGCCAGCTCGTGTGGTCAAGCACCGCAGAGGAAGACGCCTGCACAAACAGCCGCTGCCGCACGAGGCTCCGCGGTCAGACGAGGATCTCGCGGCTGAGGCAGCTCGTACTCGAGGCTTACAGCGATTTCCCCTCCGATGTCGTTCTGGGCGAATTCCCGTCAATCGGAGCCATTGCTTTGCGGGTCGATGAGTCCGGCGCGCTCTTTGACGCGATCCTTGACAGTTTGCTCGTCGCGAGGGTCTCTGCAAACTGCCTCATCTCGCTCCCAGTGGAGGAGACGCAGCGCCACCGATCTGCTACGACCGACAACTGGGGCCTCGATCGCATCGACCAGCGCGTTGGTACGCTGTAGTGGGCATGCATGCGCCACCACACGTATTGATTGTCTTGTCCTCGTGATTTGTGCCACAGGCACTGACGGCGAGTACGACAACTCCGGCGGAGCTGGCACAGTCCTGTACATCCTCGATACTGGCATGCGTCGCGCGAGAGGAAGCTGTCCACCGCATCATACTCACGCACACCCACATACCGCTCCGCTTAGGCGTCCGCATCTCGCACGAGGACTTTGGAGGCCGCGCTCTGGCAGGCTGGTCGGCAGGCTGCCCCACGGGTGGCGAGTCCTCCTGCGGCGACGCATCGAACGGCTGGCTGTATGAGGGTGTAATCACGGCTAGCGAATCAGCGTGTAATGGTCATGGCACGCACGTTGCGAGCACCGCCGGCGGCCGCGCCTACGGCGTCGCCAGCGGTGCGACCATCGTCACGGTGCAGGTCCTGTCCTGCGGCAACACTGGCTCCTACGCACAAGTCATCGCCGGCATCGACTGGGCGGTTGAGGACGCGGCGGTGCGCGGCTTGCCCGCGGTGATCTCCATGTCACTCGGCGGAGAAGGCCGCGGCCAGTTCGACTCCGCAATCGACGCGGCCTACGACGCTGGCGTTCTTACTGTAGTCGCTGCGGGTACGTTAGCTCCGAACAATCATCGCTCAGACACGCCATCCAACAGCCACACTGAGGGTGGGGTTGCGAAATTCAGGTAATGAGAACGACGACGCGTGCAAGTACTCGCCGTCGTCCACTCCGGCCGCCATCACGGTAGGAAGCATCAAACAGGGTGACGTCAAGTCGTCATTTTCCAATCACGGCGCTTGCGTCGACATCCATGCTCCTGGCAGCCTCATCCGAGCGGCATGGGCCGAGTCGGACAAGGACGTCAACACGATATCTGGCCTCACTCGCCGAGCCAGCTTCTGCCTGCTCTTCCTATGATTCTCACCTCTCCTGCGCCTTCGGAGTAGGCACCTCGATGGCGGCGCCGCACGTGTCCGGGGTGGCGGCGCAGCTTCGCGCCCGCTTTCCGTCTCTGGGCCCTGGCGGCCTCACCGTCGCACTCAACTGCCTCGCGACCAAGGACGCCATCTCTGGGCTGCCAGCGGGCACGGTCAACGCGCTCCTGTTTAGCAAGTTCGAGCAAGCAGCATCTTGCCTCGTGACCCCCGGCCCCGCGCCACCACAGCCTCCCTCCCCACCCGGCACCTGCGTCGACGACCCGAGCTGCCCTCATCTGAACGACGGTGATTGTGACGACGGCGGTCTGGGGTCTCACTATGGCTTCTGCGAGTACGCGACCGACTGCAGCGACTGTGGGATAAGGCCACCGGCCGATGTCAGCCCGGTGGTCTCCCCACCTCTAGTCGCCCCACCCTCACTAGTGGTATCCCCGCGGCCTCTCCCACCCCCATCGCCGTCTCCGCTGCCCCCACCATCTCTTTTCGAGGGCGAATGCGTCGACGACCCAGCGGGATGTGACCATCTGGACGACGGTGACTGCGATGATGGCGGTCCTGGCTCCGACTATAACATCTGCAGCTGGGCCTCGGATTGCACCGACTGTGGCCCACGATCGCAAGCACCCCGGCCCCCATCGGAATATTGCACCGATGACGCGCAGCGATGCCCGCACGTCGACGACGGCGAATGCGACGACGGTGGCCCCGAATCTGAGTATTCTGTCTGCCCCTTGGGCAGTGACTGCACCGATTGCGGCGATCGGACTCCATCATCGGCGTCATCACCACCTCCACCGTCACCGTCACTGCCCCCACCGCCATCACCGCCGCCACCGTCACCTTCACTGCCACCGCCCTCGCCACCACCGGCGGTATCCTCGGCACCGCCTCCGCCAACGCCCGCGCGCGAAACCGTCTCCGGCTGCGCGTGTCAGAAGGAGTGGGAGATGGATGGCTCCCCTGGTCACCCCGTCTCCGACTACTGCGGCAACCCCGATGGCGACCCAGGCGGAGAGTGGTGCTTTGTGGTGGACGAGGACTGCGAGGGGCGGAACTGGGGCTACTGCGTAGCGGTGTCGCCACCTCCACCACCGCTGCCACCACTGGGATTCCCTTCACCGCAGCCCGAGACGTACACCTACGAGGTGAGGCAAATGAACGCAGAATGTGCTTTCCAATGGAAGAACCTGGGAGAGTACGCCAGTGCTGAGCTCTGCTCGCTCGCCGCGGGAGTCGCTGGCTGCACGACCTTCATGTTCTCCTCGGCGTACACCTCCTGGGGCTGCCGCTGTTGCTCGGAGCCCGACCCGCCGAAGGAGCACTCGCTGTGGACGCTGTACAACGTGCTGCCCTGCTCAGATCCGTCCGTCACCTGCGTGCTGCCGGGCACGCGGCTGCTATCCGCCATCGGCACGGCGCAAGCCTTCTGCGACGGGCCCACGGACGCCGAGGCGAACTTCGCCGCGGCCACGGCGTTGCAGGGGCTCATCCCTGCGCGCGACGCATATCTCGCAACCGACCCTACGTTCGCCTCGGCGCTCGACACCTCCATGAGCATTTCGGCCACAGTGCTCTCGAAGTCCGCGTCGGGCATGTGCAATGAGCCGGCAACGGCGTGCAACGACGGCGCGGTCCTCTTCCACTGGCTGCGCGGGCTGCTGCTGCTCATCGATAGGAACGCGAGCCGCGCGCTCATCGACTCTGCGCCGCGCGCCGCCCTCTTTGAGGCGCACCACGTGTACCTCGCCGACGGCAACTGGATGGACGACATTACTGTGCAGCTCACGGAGAGCATGTATGATGACTTGCCGCTCCACCTCCGCGTGGATGGCGTGCTGTACGAGGCGCAGTTTGCCACGATGACCGTGCGTGACAGCTTTCGGTGCGGCGGCGATCACAGCAGCGACGGGCTTCTCGGCGGCCTCACCGAGCGCGGGTACAATGTGTTCAAGATGGACGTGGGCGATGGCACCGAAGAGGCGTTTGGGTGTACCGGCGCCTCCGTCCGCGGCGACCACTCGATGACGGTGATCCGGCACGAGGTGGCGCACCAATTCGATCGCGTCGTACAGGCCGACACGCGGATGAGCGCGCTGTTCGACGGCCTCAAGGCCTCCGCCGCAGTGACGGACGACTGGCTGCGCCTCAATTGCCGCGCCGGCGGCCCGGACGAGTTCTTCAAGGGAGCGCCCCAAGAGATCATCGCGAGCCAAGTGGGCAACCAGTACCTCCTCTCGTCTTCCACGCAGCTGCATGTCGCCGTCGACCGCCTCGTGGGTGGTAGTAGTGCCGTCGCGCTTGGCTGGGTCCTGTTCCACCTCGAGATGTTTGCGTCCGAGGATGGTACGCGCTCGCGTATGTACGAGTCGGCCGCTGGGCTAGACCTCTCGGTGGCGGCGGACGGCACGGCTGCCGTACTGTGTGTGATTTTGCGGCGCGATGGGGTAGGGCGAATCGGTGGGGTCACCGTGCCAGGCTGCGGCGGGGAGCTGACAATCAGCTACGCCACGGCCAGCAGCACGGCGCTGCCGAGCAGCGCGATCACGACGTACGTCGACGGCTCCACAAGTGACGGCTGGTCTTGCGACGTGGACCCCGCGGTCGCCATCTGCGACGTGCCCTCACCACCACCCCCACCACCTCCAACCTCGCCGTCGCCGCCCTCGGCTTCGCCGTCGCCGCCGCCACCGTTTGTGCCGCCGTCTCCGCCGCCGCCCTCCCTCCCACCGCCGCCTTCGCCGTCGCCGTCGCCGTCGCCTCCCTCCGCATCGCCTTCGTTCCCTTTGCAAGGCGTGGTGATTATCGATGGGGACTCAGACACCGAGGCGTGCGTCCAGGACTCCTCAGCCACCAGGTACGACGGGAAGGCCATCGCAGCGCAGTGCTGTGACGGCTCCACCTGCTACCGTCGCACATCCAACAGCAACGCCGACTGCATTGCCGGACTGTGGGGCTCCACCTCCTTCGAATACACCACGTGGGCAGAGGCATCAGAGCGCTGCGCCGTGCTCGGCTACACCCTGTGCGACGGCAACTGCAAGGGGAAAGGCTGCTCGTACAATAGCATCTGGGTGTGGACGAGCAAGCTTTGCTCGTCGGTGTCGTCGTCGCCGCCACCCCCTCCAACACCGCCAGCGCTTACGCCCTTCCCTTTGCACGGTGTGGTGATTATCGATGGGGACTCAGACACCGAGGCGTGCGTCCAGGACTCCTCAGCCACCAGGTACGACGGGAAGGCCATCGCAGCGCAGTGCTGTGACGGCTCCACCTGCTACCGTCGCACATCGAACAGCAACGCCGACTGCATTGCCGGACTGTGATCGCCGCGGGCTGGGGCGTCACTCAGTCCGACGGGCCGTCACCCGACAAGCCTCGTCACGTGACGGTGCCTGCAGTACCTGAGTGCGGAAGCCAAAACATGTACGGCAGCGACTACTTCCCGGATTCGATGCTCTGCGCGGGAAGGACGGGCCTCGACTCGTGCCAGGGCGACTCGGGCGGACCACTGTTTGGCGTCAGCGTGGCGACGGGCGAGCGCACCCTCGTTGGGGTCGTCAGCTGGGGCTACGGGTGCGGCGATAACGGATACCCGGGGATCTACACGCGCGTGCAGGCGTACACCGATTGGATCTGCGCGAATACCGGCGGCGCTGTCTGCTCCGGAGGAGTAGGCGCGTCTGAGGCTCCGCCTCCGGCTCCCAGTACTTCTGCAGCCACCTACTTTCTCGGGTGCGGCAGGGCTGGCTGGTGCCCCAGGGCCGAGGGGTGGAGGAGCCAGACAGAGATGCACGCGGTGCGCTGCTGTGCCGATTCGCATGTCAGCGGCTGGGCGAAGAGGGGCGGGTGCTCGGTTTGGACCGAGTCGGATCTGGGCAGTCTGGGCGGCTGCCAGCACAACAAGACGCACGCCGAGGCGACCGCCATCTGCATTGGGGCGGGCGCGCGCCTTTGCACTGCGGCCGAGCTGCAGGACAACTGCGCTTACGGCACGGGCTGTGGGCACGACTCCGCCCTTGTCTGGGCGAGGGACTGCGAGCCCGGCACGATCTTTGCGGCCCTCGACGGCTGCAACACCTGCACCTGCCCGAGCAGCGGCGACCCGGCGCAAGCCCCCTGCACGGAAATAGCATGCGACAGCGCTTTGGTACGCGGGAGCGACGAGTACAACCCGACCCGGCCTCCGGTGGTGGACGAGTACAACCCGACCAGGCCTCCGGTGGTGGACGACGCATCTAATCCGCCGCCCTCCATACGTGTCGCTGCGGATGGGTGTCCGCATCGGGGGGAAGCGCACGCACGCGCCGAGCTGCTCGTCACGGATTTCGCCTACGTCCGTTGTTGCACGGGCGCGGGGAGCGAGGTCCGGTGCGTGTCGAAAAGGGCGGGCGGCGAGTGCCTCGGGTCGAGCCGCTACAGCGACGCGGATCGGGCCTGTGCCGGCCTGGGGGGACGTCTCTGCACGCCGCCCGAGCTCGAGGCGGGTGTGTGCTGCTCCACGGGGTGCGGGTACGATGGCAAGCGGGTGTGGAGCTCGACCTGAGGAATTGTGGGATTTTATTTTTCGTCTGCTTTTGTGTGTGAATCCAGTGAGTGTGCCTCGAGGCGTGTGAGAGGGAAGAGTTTGGGTTTTGGGGGAGGGTAAGGGATCAGGGGGCGGGCTCGGCCCCCCAGCTAACGTGGTCGTCGGCCGTACGGCCGTCCGTCCCCGTGTTCGTGCGAATCACCGCCGACGCGTTCCTACAGTTAGGGCGCGGCGCGCTCCTTCAATTTCTAAGCCCTCGGCACAGCATGAGCTCCTCCCGAGCAGGGAGCCACAACGCAGTCTTTTCATCCTGATGGCCGTCCCTGTCTCCACTCCATCCACGTTGCATCGGCGCTAGGGACACACCGTCTCGAGGTTTCTCAGCTCCCGCCCCCCCCCCCCCTTGTGCAAGCTGTGTTCTCGTCTCCCGCGCACTCTCGCCGCCTCTGGCTTCGCGGTCTCCCTGACCACGTCAGACCCGCACTGTGCCATCAACGCGACGCTCACCAGCCTGCTCTCCCACCTCGAGCAGCCGCCGGACCAGCCGTCCACGCGAGTGATTCTGCACGTCGGCTGCGGCGCGAACACAACTTCCGAAGAGCGAAACGCGCTCGGCCGCCTCCCGCGCGTCACCCTCAACCCAAAGTGCGTGCATGTCACCGCCGGCGACGGCTCTATCCTCCTCGCGCACCTCCTTAACGTCCGGCTCCTCGCAACGGCGAGCTGTGCAGCACGCGCCGCAGCGAGAGCGCTCTTGCCCGCCTATCCGCGGCCACAGCACTCGATAGACAGCGTCAGCGCCGCGGCGTTGATCGCACCGGCAAGTCGGCAGCCGCGTCCTCTCCCTCTGCAGGCGCCGCCACAGACGTTGCTCCTCGCCTCGGCCGACATGCGCTGGATCGCGAGCGGCGCCGAGGCGGCGGCGGCGCGGCGCGTCTCCTCCGCCATCGGGGCGGCGTGGATCGATCTGGGTGCCGCCGTCGCCGCCGTGGCGCCGCGCCACCGCGCCAGCTTCGACGACGCTGCGATGCGGTGGGCGGTCGGCGCGGCCGGCAGGCTGGTGGTGCAGAAGCACGAGGGTGCGTGCGGCTAGGAAGTGTCTAGGAAGTGTCTAGGAAGTGTCTAGGAAGTGTCTAGGAAGCACGAGGGTGCGTGCGGCTCGTGCTGGCGGAGCAGCGAGGCGCCTGGCGGGGCCCCGGCAGGCTGAGGCGGCTTGTCCGAGACGAGTAGGCTCCTTCTACCCGTGGGACGTGCTCGCCGCCTTTCACGACGGGCTCTGTGCGGCGGGCGCCTTGCCGCGGCTCCCTGCACGGCGCGCGGTGCGTGGTAGGAGATGCGTAACCGTCTCTGTGCCTTCCGAGCAGCACTCGAGAGGAGGCGGGGGGACTCCACGGGATTCGGCATGCAGCTCTGCTCACTGTGTCGGTATCCCTCGTATGCACGCGGTGCTCCGGTTGCGCGAGACCGTCTCCACCCTCCCCTGACTCTCGTGCCTTCATCTCGCCGGTGCTTGCCCGGCCATCAAGAGTGAGCGAGTGCTCACTGAGTGATGACTGGTAGGTGCATGCCCGGCCGGTGCTCTGGCTCGCGCCGGAGGAGCCCCCCCCCCTCCCTTCCGTCAGTCAGTCAGTGCAGCACACGCACCTCCCGCCCCGCCCCCCCCTTTCACCCCCCCCTCTCCCTCCCGCCCCGCGCAGGAGACGCTCCTGCCCTCGTTTGCCGCGGCGCGGCTCAACAGCAGCGGGCCGCGGGCCGCGTCGGTGCTCCAGCTCGACGAGAGGCTCGCCGACGGGGCAGCTAGTATGCAGTGAGAGGGGTTAGCACACCAAGGGCGTCAGGATGTCTACGCCCTCACACGCTCCCTGCTAGGTCCTCTGCGGCTTTGGGATGCGGCGGCGCGGCGGAGCTTGGGCGTGCCCCCGCCCGATTGGCAAGAGGTGCGGTGAAGGGGCGGGCGGGCTGAGGCTGGGGAAGGGCGGGTGCCCCACCGCTGCCCGTGCCGCTTGGCCGCAGGTGCGTTGGCTCGACGGTCTTTGCGAGGAAGGCGGAGGGCGTGGAGGCCCACGTGGAGGGGTGCAACGGCGCAGTACCGCCGCCGCACCAGCATAGCCTCTTCCGCTAGCTTGTAGCTAGAGCTCAGCTTGTTGTGTGTGTCTCGAGGTGCTTTTCGGATGCATGGGTGGTGCGTGAGAGGTATGTGTCTCGAGACGTTGTGAGGCAAGGAGAGTCGCCAGTCGGGTCCTGTCGCGAGTCGGTGCGTGTTAACACTTTTTGTACTCGAGCACTAATTTTCGTTTACGAGGACTAGGTGCGCCCGTAGCGCGTGGGCGGGTCCTGTACCTCCCCCACTGAGGACTGAGCATCCGAGATCTGTGTGGGTCTGGTGGGCTGTGGGTCGCGTGCAACTGCATCGGCCGCCATGTTGTGACGCGTTTGTTGCGCTCACACGACTTACCGTGGCGCG
This sequence comes from Emiliania huxleyi CCMP1516, assembly GCF_000372725.1. Lineage (NCBI taxonomy): Eukaryota > Haptophyta > Isochrysidales > Noelaerhabdaceae > Emiliania > Emiliania huxleyi. Next base: position 541,554 of record NW_005202428.1, on the reverse strand, counting down.
CTCAGCAGCGCCGCTTGCCTTCCGCTTTGTCGGAGACGGCCTCCATCACAGGCGGCCAGCGTCGCTTGAGGTGCTTTCGCGACGAGGCACGCTCGTGATCGCCACGCTGGACGATGCCCTCACGGGCCGCACGCGCACTCGGCCCTCGCACAGGTCCTCGCCAAAGTCGGGCAGCAGGCTCTCCGCCGCGAGAGCGGCGCAGGCCACTCCTAGGAATGCGCCAGCCACTACATCGGCGGTGTGGTGGTAATAGTCAGTGACCCGAGTGGCCGCGATAAGAGTTGCGCCCGTCGGCGGTAGCATGGCCACGACAGTGAGAACCGTGGGGAGCAGGCGCTTGCTCAAGCCAACGTGATCCGTTGCTGCGTGCGAAGCGCGAGTGGCACGCGCGATGCGCAGCAGACAGAGAGAGAGGAGGAAGAGGGTCGAGAAGGCAGACGCTGTGTGGCCGGACGGGAATGACCGTCGGCCCTCGTCCAAATCGTGGTCCTCGCCCTTCCAGCCAGTGGTGCACGCCGCCAGAGTATTGTTCCAGCCGCAGCCATCGAAGAAGTTGGGACGGAGGATTCCGAAGTACGAGCGGAGGATTCCGGCCGCAAGAGTGCACACGCCCACCGAGACAAAGGCGGCCGACAGGGCGCGCATGCCCTCGCCATGGCCGCCGAAGCAGCACTTTGGCAGGAATGCGCCCACGAACCCTGTGAGGACTACTCCTGCGATGTTGATGATGCCGAGGGCCCAGTTCGGAACCCTCTCGTCGACGACAGGCTTGTCGTAGGTCTGATCGCGCAGGACCACGGTCGCGGGCGTTCCGTCGCCGTTGGTGATGCCGAGGTCAACCACTTGGAACGGGAGGACCTGCTCACGCGTCGGCACCAGAATCGGGCCGACGACGGCGCAGACTCCGAGCAACGCGGCGGAGGCTACGAGCACGATAAAGTCCTCGCTTCGCACTGTGGCCAGCGCTCTGGCCTTGCCGCCCTCGAGCCTCCCCATGTGGAATGTAGGCGCGCACGGCGGCTTCCCGTTTTGGGGCGAATGGAGTCCCGCCTTTTGTGACAAACTAGGCGCCGGGCGGGAACCCGTCTTCCGAGGCCCCCCTCGTCGTTTTGTCGACCATTTTTTGTTATTAAATGAACTCGGGGGCACAGGACGCGGCACAAACGGGGTACACCAAAAGGCACGGGCTGCCTGCACGGCCGGCGTTCACTCGAACGCCATGCACATGGCGCGGAGCAGCCCCGGGTTGGTGTCGAACCCGAGCGGGTCCTCCTCCCAATCCCGGCGCCCACCCTCCGCGTCGTCCTGCTCATCGTGCGCGTCGAGCGCCCTGCCGAGGCACAGGATCGTCCCCTCGGGAACGCCTGCCCCTCGCGCGCGTGGGAACTAACTCTCCCTGCACCGCCATCACGAACTTCTCGCGCGCCCACTTGCCGCCACGGCGGCAGTGCTGGGGCGCGCGCTCGCACAGCTCCTCGTAGAGCTCCTCGGCCCTCGCCACCTCCGCCGCCTAGCCCTCCGCCGACGCCTGAGCCGACTTCTTCTCCCTGAGCGTCTTGAACACCGGCGGCGGCGCCGGCGATGGCGCCACCTCCGGCTCGCCCGCCGCCTCTGCAGCCATTTTTTAGTGTATGTGGCTCTTACGTACATTCCCGTAGTTTTCGCTTTGAAAAGAAACAACTCTTTTACGAACGCCGGCGGTCTCTAGTCACATCCGGCTGGCGCAGCACCCTGGTCATATCCGGCCGGCGCACCCGGCTCCTTTCCATCGCCGACATGAAATTGAAAGAGTCGATGAAGCGAGTGGCGGGTCCGATTGTCGTCGGAGTGTTCACGCCATTGCTTCTGATCGCTGCCGTCGTCATTGTGCACGTCATCAGGATGACTGCGGCATCGACGAGAGCCGAGAAGCGAGGAGAGTACGTGGAGACCTCCACCAGACGGAGTTGCGCAAACTTCCGCCGCGTACCTCTCGGCGGCGTCGATGAGTTCGACTTTGGGGCCGAGAGCTCGATGGTGGACGGCGTGGCGGCCTTTCGCCAGTTCGTGCGGAGCAATTTGCAAGAGCTTCGACCGGCAGTCTTTAGGAACGTCCTGACTGACAACGAGTACCTGACGCGCATCCGCAATGACGAGGAGCTCGCTGAAATGCTCACAGCGAATGGGGTCGAAGTGCAGGCGGAGGGCTCGCTACACGAGTTTGAGTACAGAGAGCGCAACGGAAAGCCCGAGATTATGTCGGCCGCAGATTACATTGCTCGATCAAAGAGGGAGAAGCTGTACGTGGTCGACTCGGACTTTGGCTGGCTGATCGAAGGTGCTGGTGTGAGCAACACTACATCGCAATTCCTGCGTGGCTTTTCGGGCGCGCTCAGGGAGGCTGTTTCGCACTTGTGGTGGAGCGGCAGCGGCGGCCAGCAATCGGTCACCCACTTTGACAGTCACGAGAACTTTGCCGTCATGCTCAGAGGCAACAAGACATTCTACGTCGCCGATCACACGCATTATGACAACGTGTACTATCCGTATGAAGCAGAAGACTACGGCAAGCAGAAGAGTCCGATCGACTTCAAGCATCCGGAAAAGTACCTTTCCAAATATCCACGGTACAACAGATCCAAGTGGATGAAGGTGGTTCTCACACCCGGCGACATGATTTACGTGCCAATCGGCATGCTGCACCACACCGAGGCGCCGCCCAACGAGACATCGATGATGGTGAATTACTTCTTTCAGATGCCGGTGTGGCACGCCTATATCGCCACCAAAGACACGCTGGTGAGCGACGCTTCGAAGAGAAGCAACGATTGCAGCTGCCCTTCAGCCGATGACGTCTGGCCGCCGCTGCCGCCTGGCCGCACGAGCACGTTCCAGCACACCTTCCTCACCTCGAGCGCGCGATGGATGACAGAAGCTCTTCGCAGTCTTGCGTTTGGCATCTTCACGGGTGCGCCATTGAAGTTCATCGTGGTTGGCGCGCACTTTTGCCACGGATGCCACACGGACATTGTGTGCTACACGATGTATGCACTGAAAGAACGGCTCGATCGCATCTTGGAGGAGTGGCTCCAAGAGTTCTCGGCGGCGATTTGGGACCGTGCGGCACTGGAACGGCCGGCGACAACGTGGGGGGACGCCATCGCGCTCCGCGATATAGACAACAGTGCTCGGTCGAGCCTTGTGTCGAGAGTGAAGAGCGAGGCGCTGCACTGCTCCGCGTTCCCAGCCGCCGACGTGGCCCTGTTTGGAATCGTTGTCCTGAGCGGACCAGTTGCCCTGCTCAGTGTGTGCGACTGGAAGCGGAGAAGGAGGAAGCGTGTCGAGGAGCGGGGCTGCATCGACTAGCAGGCCCTCAAAATACTGAGAGTGGCTGATCGTGTGGTTCTTTGAATATCAAAGCTGCGGCTCGGGGTCGCCCCGTGTTTTTTTTCTATATTCTAAAGAGAGTTTTAAACGTATGCTCAGCATCGCGTTCTCGAAAACTTTACAAAACGGCGAAACAGGGCCATGGCCGACGCTCGCGATGGCCCGTCCGTTGCGGCCAGGCTCAAACTGTGCGCGCAAGCCACAGGAGAGGCGGTGGCGCCGCAAGACGAGGCGATGATTCGCATCCTCTCGCAGCTCGCCGTGGAGCGCAACTGGTGGAGCTTCAGCGTCAACCCGACGCCCATGGGCAAGCAGTTCATTGTCCAGCCCCAGTCCCAGTGGGAGAGGGAACAGGGAGCGGCAGCAGGCCAAGGAGGGCAGTGCCCCACCGCAGCCTGTGCCTGCTGCCACCTCCGCCGCGGCACCGCCCGCAGCACCGCCTGCCGCCGCTGCAGCTCCGGCCGCAGCACCGCAGGCACACCCGCAGCACCAACAGATGCAGCAACCCCAGCCCAACGAGTCGCCCGAGGGGTGGACCAGGGTTGGGAAGGGCGGCATGCCGGACAGGTTCACCATGAGGAACCCTGGCCGCAAGCCGCCGGGCAAGGCGGTCAAGCGCAAGCCTGACCGCCAGCCCGCACCCAAGGGAGGTGGACCCCCACCCCCCTCTCCCAAGGTGAACAAGAACAGGCTGAGCGCGCTGGGCGCTGGCCCTTCTGGCACCAGCGGGAGGCACGAGCGCGCACCGCCGCGCTCCCCCTCCCCCTCCTCGCCGCCTGCCAAATCACCGCGGCCGTCTGTGCCTGCTTCCGAGTATGACTCCGAGTTCGACTTTTCCGACGCTGAGGCGCAGGATAGGACGGCAGGGGTCGTACACGACGCAGTTCAGCAGGCTGTGATGCAATACGGCTATGACGACGAGCTCTTCCAGGCGTGGAGGGACGGCGAGATACGGCGAAAGGACTTGCCGGAGGAGGTGGTGGCTATGGCTTTGGACCTTTGCGAGAGGTGGCGAGCGGAGCAAGAGCGGTGTAGGCGCGTCCACGCGGCGCAGCGGCTCTCCCGCGACCCCGGCCCCTCTCATAGCCGCAGCCGTAGCCGCAGCCCCAACTCTTGCCGCTCTTCCGTGTCGGGTTGTGACGAGGGGTGAGGGGACACGGATTGAAGATCCCTCACACCAAGATCGTGCAGGGCGGGGACACATGTCCCTAAATCCCATCTCGTCTCAGAGTTTGCCCGTTTTATTTATTTATTTCAGTAAAAAATGCTAAATCGTCAATAAACAGTATAATCCGGATGATACGGACATAGTAGCCGCCACTAGTCCACGCGTTCCACACTCGAGAGTCGTGCAGTCGTGTCGCACGTTCCCTCTTGGTAGGTAATATGGAGTATGGAGACTGCCGTCCTAGCTGCCGTACGAGCTCGCGGTCTCCGGTCTCACGCGATGGCGCACGACGAGATCCACGAGTCGTCGTCCTCCTCCGCCGCGGCGGCGGCGGGCGGTGCGTGCGACCAGTTCGACCCCTCCTGCCGGGGCGGGAACGCGACGACGAGACCCGCGCCAGACGCCGCCGCCAGCTTGGCCCTCGCCTCTTTTGCCGCCGCCTCGAGCGTCGCCTTCTCCTCGGCCGCCTTGCGCGTCGCCGTCGCCACTGACACCTACTCCCCGACTCGCGCCAGCTGCAGTCTCTCCTCCTCTCAGTGGCCACGCATCCTCGTTTGAAGTCGTACCTCCCTCGCCAACGTCTCGGCCGCCTGAGCCGCGTCTTTCGCCTCACGCGCAGCCGCCTCGGCCGTTTCGGCCGCAGCCGCCCGCTCCGCCGCCCGCTCCGCTGCCGCAGCGGCAGCAGCGGCAGCTTTCGCGCGCTTCTCCTCCGCCTGGGACTCGGCAGCGGTCGCAACCGCTGCGCTTCTCCGCGCCGACGCCTCCTCGAGCTTCGCTGCCGCCGCCTCCTCCGCCGCCCTTACGGCCAAGCGGGCCGTCGCCTCTCGCGCTAACGCCGCCTCCTCGGCGGGATCGAGGCCGTCTGACACGGCCTTTGCACGCGCCGTCTTTACCGCCTCGAGCGCCTCCACCGCCCAGGCCGTGGCAGCGTCTTGGTTCTGCATGCTCCTTTTGATAAGAGTGCCAACAAACACGCCGTCGCACAGCGAAAGAATTTGAGAAAAAATGTGGGAAGGCTACCTGCTCCTTCGCGGCCTGCTGCGCCCGCACCACCTCCATCGCGTTCGCCGTCTGCGAGTTGTCACCTTCGCCACCTTCCCCCTCTTCTCCCGCGCCGCCTCCCACAGTCGCTGCCGGCCGGCTGCGCCGACGCCGTTGACGACGCTGGCAGCGCCGCTGTTACCGCCGGTCGCAGTACCGTCGTCAGCGGCGGCGGCGCCGCCGCCACCAGGTGGGCGAGCAGAGTCGGCAGGCATGCACCTGCCGACGGCGTCCGTGACACACTCACTCACCTAGGGGAGTTTGCTTGTAGGACGCCACTTTTTGAATCGTGCGTGTGCGAGAGCCTTTGGTTACTTTTTTCTCATTTGCTCCGGCGACATACATGTTCCGCCTCCGCGCCCTGCTGCGGGCGTGCCCTCCGCTGCCCCGCGCCGACGAGCAGCGTCTGCGAGGACTGCTGCGCGAGATTGCGCAGACGCCTCCCGGCGACGACGTGCTGCCCGCGCGGCTCGGAAAGTCGCTCATGTCGGCCTACGAGGCGCTGCAGCCTCCAGGCCGGTTGGGCTTCCTCTCCATCCTGGCGCGCCAAGATGTGGACCTTTCCACCGTCCGTCGCAGCTGCCAGAACCTCCTCGCCGCGGAGGATGACTGCCGCGCCGCTGCGAGCCTGCGCGCACGTGGCGCTCTTCGCGAGGCCCTCGAGCCGCCCTCGGAGCGCATCATCGGCCGGCTGGCGCAGCAGCCGGGCGGGCTGCGCTTCCTCGTGGCGATGCGTGCCGATCTCCTCTCCGCGCTCGCTCAGCGCGGACCCTTCGCCGAGGCCGCACCTCCCTCTCCCTCTCTGTCTCCTCCCGCCGCCGGCAGCAGCGCGGCCACCGCCGCTGCAGCCACCGCCGCTGCAGCGGCTGCCGAAGCGGGTTCTGTCGCGTCTCCTCTGGCCGCAGAGGGCGGCGAGGCGGGCGAGGGGGAGCGGGGCGAGGGCTTGCGGGAGCGGTGGCGTGCGCTCGACGGATCGCTGCGCCGACTCCTCTCCACCTGGTTCGCCCACAGCCTGCTCGAGCCTCGGATGAGATTACCCGAGATCAGCCGAGATCAGCCGAGATTAGGTTCGACCAGGGCCTGCTCAAGCTGGAGCCTCTCTCGTGGGAAACCTCGCCCGCCGGGCTGCTTGGGCGTGCGATGCGGTACGAGCGAGTGCACCCCTTCACTGAGAAGTGATCCATCCATCCATTCCTTCCTCAGGCGCGTGATGCGGTACGAGCGAGTGCACCCCTTCACTGGAGGCTACACCCGCCCTGCAGCGGAGGCGCGGCGAGGATGGACGAACGGCAGCCGATTGAGAAGAACTGTGCATTAGGCTGGCCCGACCTGCAGCGGAGGCTCGGCGGCGGAGACGCCGACGGCGCCAGCGAGGGCGGTGCGGCCGGCCGCTACAACCGCATGTTTGCGCTGACGCACCCTCGCATGCCCGGCGAGGCCACTGACAACCGGCCAGCAGCAATGAGAGTGGCTACTCATGACTAGGCACCCTCGCATGCCCGGCGAGGCCACTGACAACCGGCCAGTAGCAATGAGAGTGGCTACTCATGACTAGGCACCCTCGCATGCCCGGCGAGGCCACTGACAACCGGCCAGTAGCAATGAGAGTGGCTACTCATGACTAGGCACCCTCGCATGCCCGGCGAGCCGCTCGTGTTTGTCCACGTCGCGCTGGTCGGCGAGGTGCCGTCCCGCCTCGCCGCCGTCCTGCCCTCCGCGCCGCCGCCGCCCTCCGTTTCGCCGCCCTCTGCGCCGCCGCCCTCCGCCTCGCCGCCCGCCGCTGCCGCGTCCGCTGCGCCGCCGCCGTTCGCCCCGACAACGGCCGCCTTCTACTCGATCTCGTCGCCCTTCTCCGGCTTGCGGGGCGTCCCTGTTGGTGGACCGCTCTTCGCGCTGGCGGCGCGTCGCATTTCGTTTTTCGAGGCGCGCATTTCTTTTTTAGGCGGACCGCTCTGCAGGCAGAGGCGGCGGGGCAACCGACTTCTTCTTGACCTGGTCAGTTCTGTCTGTAGGCGGGCCGGCTCTTCAAGCAGCGGCAGCCTCGCAAATCGACTTCACGTCGGAGCGCGTATTTCTTCTTTTAGGCGGGCTGCTGATCAAGCAGGCGGCAGCCTCGCTGGCGGCGGCGGAGCCGTCCCTGCGCACCTTCGTCACTCTCTCGCCGGTGCCTGGCTTCCGGACGTGGCTGACGGCCCGGCTTTCCCTAGATGCGTCGAATCTCCCCACATCTCCCCGTGCCTCGAGGCCTCCCAGTGTTCGAAGGCTATGGGAGCGGATGCCGTGGTGCTACACTGCCTTCTGCTGTCGAATACTGTGAAGAGAGAGTAGCAGTGCAGCTCGGTCGCAGGGCGCCCCGGTCGCGCAGGCGCGGCTGTCGTAGTGCTACGGAGGCGCGCTGCCGGGCCAGCCGCGCTAACACACACACTGCCTCCTGCTGTCGAGTGCTGTAGGCGCGGCTGGCCCGGCTGCGCGCCTCCGGGGGCGGAGGCGAGGACTTGAGTGGGGAGGGCGCCGCGCTGAACGGGCTGCTGCAGGCTTGTGCTTGGCTGCACCTCGGCTGCGCCTCGGCTGTTCCTCGGCTGTGCTTCGGCTGTTTCTCGGCTGCACTTCGGCTGCACCTCGGCCGCACCTCGGCTGCACCCCGCCAGGCCCTCTCTGCAGCCGGCCTCGACGAGGCCGCCCCCTTCTCCGAGCTCGGCCCGCTGCACGGCCCAATCTCCACGGGCGGCGTGCAGTCGCCGGAGCAGGCGCGCGTCGCTCCGGGGTGGGGGTGGGGGGGGGGGCGTTCACATGCGGTGAAGCTTCTGTATTGGGGGGGGGGGGGGGTCCCATGCGGGGAAACTTCTTTATTGGGGGGTCCAGGGGGGTCTGCGAACCGCTGCAACCCCCCAGGGCGGTCCCCCCCCGGGGAAGCGACAAGGCTCGACCCGGCGGCGTCCCGTTCCACCGATTTCGTTCCTTTTTGTAGGAAAAGGCTGACCCGGTGCGGCGGTCCCTCCTCGGCTTGTGCGCGCGCTACCTGTGCCGCGCCACACAGCGGCAGCGCGCGCTCGACCCGGGGGCTGGCTTCCACATGCGAAACGGCGCGGCGCTGATCGCCATTCACTGGGCAGCCAACCCGTCCTTTTTAGGGTTAGAGGAGAAGGACTAGTCTCCCCCCCCACCCCCCCGAAGCCACACACAGTTTCTCTCTCTCTTCACTCTATCTCTCTCTCTCTATCTCTCTCTCTATGTGTCTCTACTCTGTCTCTCTATGTCACGGACTCTCTATATGTCTATCTCCCTGCCTGCCTCCCTCCCTCCCTCCCTCCCTTTCCCTCTCCCTTTCCCTTTCCCTCTCCCTTTCCCACTCCCACTCCCTCCCTTTCCCTCTCCCTTTTTCCCTCTCCCTCTTTCCCCCCCCCCCCCCCCTTGTCTCTCCCTCACCGAAGAGGCCTCTCTCTCTCCCTCCGCAGGAGAGCGCCTCTATCATGGTCAACTACCACTACGACATGCCCGAGGTTGAGGCGCGCCACTCCGCCTACGTTGCGAAAGGCGCCCGTCTCTAGATGCTCCACGCCACCAGACGGCACAGAGAGGGGGCTCCCATGCAGCCGGCGGGCCGTGAAAGCTGTCTGAGCGACACATCCTTGTGGTAGGAGTCACCGAGCTCGCCGCCTCGCCCGAGGTGTGGCGCCTCGCGCACGCCTCCGGCTCTCTCACCTGAGCAGGAGATCGACGGTTATGCGGCGATTCCAACGCTTTCCCTCTGCTGGGACCGCCGCGCCTGGAGCTGGCTCCTGGCAGTGGGGTTCCACTCTTTGTACCACTCTGATTGTTCACTTGTAAAAGAGGGAACCTGCCGCGAGGAGACGTGGGGTCCACACACTGATCACTCTCGTCCCTGCTCTCTCTCGTCCGGGACGTCGCGAACCTGCCCTCTCTCCCCGGTGTGGCGGTGAGATCGCGGGGCGTGGAAGGGAGGCCCAAGCTGTGTCCACGATGCACGCGAACACGCACACCTGTCCGGTCTCTCGGTCGTCTCACGTCTGTGGTACACCCCTCTCCGCACAAGCGCAGCTCGGCGGACGATGGGACCGACAGCCAATTGATTGATTGATGGGAAGGCGAAACACAGTCCGACCAACGACTGGGACACCAACGCGGACCCCAATTCACCCCTTGGCCCTTGGGGACCCGAGGTGCTGGGGGGCCCAACGCCGTGATGGCAGATTCCGAGGAGGAGGCAGTGCTAGCGGCGGAGGAGGAGGCAGTGCTGGAGTGGCTCGACGGCGGCGGGCGGGCCGACGCAACGTGCGAGAGAGGCGGCGAGAGCGGCATCACGCTGCTGATGGGTGCCGCCGACAAAGGCCACGAGCGGGTGGTCGACTTGCTGCTGCGGCGCGGCGCGGAGATCAACTTGCAGAGCAGCGGCGGCAGCACCGCGCTGATGCTTGCCGCCGACCACGGCCACGAGCGTGTGGTCGATTTGCTGCTACGGCGCGGCGCTGAGGTCAACCTGCAGGACAGCAACGGCGCCACCGCGCTGATGGCCGCCGCCCTCTTTAACAGCCACATCGTCGTGCGGCGCTTGCTGCGGGCGGGCGCTGACACGGCGCGCACTGTTGACGGCAAGACGGCGCTGCAGATGGCCAAGGAGGAGGGCCACGCCGAGTGCGTCAAGGTCTTGTCGGAGGCGGCGGCGGCTGCAGACGGCCGGGCAGGGGCGGGCGGCGCCTCCTCGGGCGCGGCAGCGGCAGCGGTGGACGCGCCGCTGCTCGGCCAGCGCGTCGTGCTCGGTGGGCTCTCCTCCCGCCCCGAGCTGAACGGGCAGCGGGGCGAGGCGCGGAGCTTTGAGGGCGGCCGGTACGCGGTGGCGCTCGAGGGCGGCGGCGAGAGCGTGCGGGTGCGGCCGGACAATCTGTCGCCGGCGGCGGCGGAGCGGTCCTCAAGCGGTGCTGTGGCAGTCTCCGATGAGGTCGTGACAGCTGCTGAGCGAGGCGAGGAGGAGGCGGTGCTGGCGTGGCTCGACAGTGGCGGGCGGGTCAACGCGACGTACGAGAGAGGCGAGGTGAGTGGCATCACGCTGCTGATCAGCGCCGCCGGCCACGGCCACGAGCGGGTGGTCGAGTTGCTGCTGCGGCACGGCGCGGAGATTAACCTGCAGAGCAGCAACGGTTTCACCGGGCTGATGACCGCCGCCGGCCACGGCCACGAGCGGGTGGTCGAGCTGCTGCTTCGGCACGGCGCGGAGATCAACCTGCAGAACAGTAACGGCTTCACCGCACTAATGCTCGCCGCCGAGAACGGCCACGAGCGGGTGGTCGAGCTGCTGCTGCGGCACGGCGCGGAGCTCAACGTGCAGACCAGCAACGGCGGCACCGCGCTGGTGTTCGCCGCCGACCAAGGCCACGAGCGGGTGGTCGAGCTGCTGCTGCGGCACGGCGCGGAGCTCAACCTGCAGGACAGCGACGGCGGCACCGCGCTGACGTGGGCTGCCCTCTTCAACCACCCCGCCGTCGTGCGGCGCTTACTACAAGCGGGCGCAGACGCGGCGGCGCGCACGAAGAGTGGCATGACGGCGCTTCAGTGTGCCAAGGCGAAGGGCAACGCCGAGTGCGTCAAGGTCTTGGCTGAGGCGGCGGCGGCTGCAGACGGCCGGGCAGGGCCGGGCGGCGCTTCCTCGGGCGCGGCAGCGGCAGCGGTGGACGCGCCGCTGCTCGGGCAGCGCGTCGTGCTCGGTGGGCTCTCCTCCCGCCCCGAGCTGAACGGGCAGCGGGGCGAGGCGCGGAGCTTCGAGGGCGGCCGGTACGCGGTGGCGCTCGAGGGCGGCGGCGAGAGCGTGCGGGTGCGGCCGGACAATCTGTCGCCAGCTGCGGCGGACCCGGTGTCAGGCGGTGGCGTGGCAGTGTCCGATAAGGTCGTGGCAGCGGCTCATCGAGGCAACGAGGAGGCGGTGCTGGCGTGGCTCGACAGTGGCGGGCGGGTCAACGCGACGTAACGGGACAGACGGCATCACGCTGCTGATGGTCGCCGCCAACAAAGGCCACGAGCGGGTGGTCGAGTTGCTGCTGCAGCACGGCGCAGCGGTCAACCTGCAGAGGAGCAACGGCTTCACCGCGCTGATGCTTGCCGCCGACCACGGCCACGAGCGGGTGGTCGAGCAGCTGATCCGGTGCGGCGCTGATGTCAACCTGCAGGACAGCGGCGGCTACACCGCGCTGATGACCGCCGCCTTTTTCAACCACCCCGCCATCGTGCGGCGCTTGCTGCGGGCGGGCGCAGACACGGCGGCGCGCAGTGCGAGCGGCAAGACGGCGCTGCAGTTTGCCAAGGAGAAGGGCCACGCCGAGTGCGTCGAGGCCTTCAGGCAGCACGTCAAGGAGTCGGTCGTGGCGGGTCGGCCCACGGCGACGGCAGCCGGCGGCGAAGGCGCAGGCAGCGTTTCCTCCGGCGGCGCTTCCTCGGCTGGATCGAGAGTCGCGAAGACGCTATCTCCAGCGGTGGCGGCGGGGCGGGCGTCGAGCGGTGTCGTGGCAGTCTCCGACGAGGTCGTGGCAGCGGCTGAGCGTGGCGAGGAGGAGGCGGTGCTGGCGTGGCTCGAGGACGGCGGGCGGGCCGACGCGAGGTACGAGAAAGACGGCGTGAGCGGCCTCACGTTGCTGATGGGCGCCGCCCGCGAAGGCCGCGAGCGGGTGGTTGAGCTGCTGCTGCGGCGTGGGGCGGAGGTCAGCTTGCAGGACAGCAACGGCGACTCCGCGCTGATGGCCGCCGCCAGCAACGGCCACGGGCGTGTGGTCGACTTGCTGATTCGGTGTGGGGCGGAGATCAACCTGCAGAACAGCGGCGGCTTCACCGCGCTGATGATCGCCGCCCTCTTCAACCGCCCCGCCGTCGTGCGGCGCTTGCTGCGGGCGGGCGCAGACGCGGCGCGCACTGTTGACGGCAAGACGGCGCTTCAGTGCGCCAAGGAGCAAGGCCACGCCGAATGCGTGCGCGCTCTCGAGGAGCACTCGTCGGCCGCAGCAGAGGCGGAGGGGGAGACGGCAGTGGCCGAACAGGCCGCGGCGGCCGCACGCGAGGTGGCAGCGGCAGCGGAGGCGCGCGATGCTGCCGAGGCTGCGCTGCGCGAGGCGGTGGAGGCGTGCGAGCGAGGCGACGCCGATCTCGAGGCGCTCAGGGCGGCGATCAATGCGAACACCGAAATCGCCGACGGCTCCGAGGCGCTGCGGGCGGCGCGGCAGCTGCGCGACGAGCTGGCGGAGCGCAGGGCCCGCGAGGCCAGGGCGCTGAAGCGGCAGCGGCAGAAGGAGGAGAAGGCTGCGGCGAGGCAGGCGGAGGCGGCTGAGCGGGCGGCGGAGGAGGCGCGGGCGGCGGACGAGGCGCGGGCGGCTGACGAGGCGCGGGCGGCTGAGGCAGCTGCGGAGGCGCGGGCGGCGCGGGCGGCGGAGGAGGCGGAGGCGGCGTCGCGGGCAAGGGAGGAGGCAGAGGCGAGGGCAAGGGAGGAGGCAGAGGCGAGGGCAAGGGAGGAGGCGGCAAGGGAGAGGGAAGAAGCGAGGGAGAGGGCGGAAGCGGAGGCGGAGGCGGCGGCGGAGGCGGCGGCGGAGGCGGCGGCTGTAGAGGCGGCAGTGGCGGCCGTGGCGGCGGCGGAGGCTCAAGAGGCGGCGGCAGCGGAGGCGGCGGCAGCGGCGGCGGCAGCGGCAGCGTCGGCGGCGGCGAGTGTCGCCGCCCTCGCCGCCGCCGCCGCGCCGCCCGCTGCCGTCCCTCTCGACGAGCTCATCGCGGCGACCGACGGTTTTGCCGAGGTGCGCAAGGTGGGCGAGGGCGGCTTTGGGCGCGTCTACCGCTGCGACACGCTGCCGTCGCTTCCGCGCGTCGCTTGCGGGTTCGCCGTCAAGACAGCGCTGGTCGGTGTCGGCGCTCAAGGCCTCGCCGAGCTGCAGAGCGAGGTGCGAACGCTCAGCGCAGCGTGCCACCCGTCCCTCCTCCCTCTCCTCGGCGTCTGCTTGGCGCCGGCGAGAGCGTGCCTCGTCTACCCCCTCTGCCGCGGCGGCAGCCTCGAGGACCGCCTCTACCGCGCTCCAGCCGCACTGCAGCGGCTCCGCATGCTCGGCTTCGAGACGCCGCCTCCGCCGCTCTCCTCCGCCGCACGGCTCCGCGTGCTGCGCGACGCGGCGAGAGCGCTGCACTACTTGCACACGCTCTCTCCGATGATCCTGCACCGCGACGTCTCGGCGGGCAACATCTTGCTCGACGAGCGCGGCAACGGCTACCTCGCCGACGTGGGCCTCGCGCGCGCGGCAGAGGCGACGGCCGGCGGCAATGGACAGGTCTCGCACCTGTCGACGCAACGCCTCTTCGGCAAGCCTGGCTACATGGACTCGATCATCGTGCACGATGGTCAGGCTTCGCAGCTCACCGATGGTTTTGCGCTCGGCATCACGCTGCTCGTCGCCCTGACCGGCCGCGGCGCGCTCGGCTTGCTCAACGCATGCGACGATGCATTGGAGGAGCCCGACACGGCGGAGGGCATCGCGGCGGCCGACGCTGGCTGGTCGGCGGCGCAGGCCGCGGCGCTGACGCGGCTCGTGGTCGGGCTGGCTCTCGTGAGGAAGAAGAAGCGGATGCCGCTCGCAGAGGCGCTGCCGCGGCTGGAGGCGCTAGTCGAAGCGGCGGGGGAGGTGGAGGAGAAGGCTGGGGCCGAGGAGCGCCTGTGTGACCTCTGCTGGGACGCAAAGCGCTCGGTCCGCTTCGCGTGCGGCCACGCGCTGTACTGCGAGACATGTGCGCCGCGCGTGCTGGAGCGCGACAGCAACTGCCCGGCCTGCCGCCAGCCGGCGCTGCCCATCGCCGCAACTGGGCGGCTGGTGGCGGCGCAGACGACGTTTGTTCACCAGCCGCCCTCGCGCCCCGTGCCCCAGGCTCAGCCCGTGGGCGCCACGGAGGCGGTCGGTGGGCGAGGGGGGCGGGGTGGGCGCGGCGGGCGCGGCGGGCGCGGTGGGCGGGGTGGGCGGGGTGGGCGTGGGAGGCCACGGGACGAGAGGCGTGGCGCTGGTGGCTCGTAAATGGCTTACAGTACGTCAACTGCAGGGTGTGTGGAGGCTGAGTACACTACTGGATGTCTTTTCAGATTTCAGTTTTCACCTAGGATCCTTCGGAACCCAATGGCATTGAATCCTTGCAGTTGCACCTTTTGGTCATCGCGTGTTATTTACTAACTTACTCTTGAGCTTGAGGACTCACTCTGTGCCGGAGTCCTTTGCCCACGGCCCCAGGCCCCAATTTCGTAGCACGTAGGAGCGGCCGCACTCTGCTTTCTCACTGGCGCGCTAGTTGTAAGTAGTTCCAATTCACACTCCTCCGACTCTCTCGCTGAATACTGAACGGAACACGCTAAATCCCTAAAATCTTGATACTTGAAAGCAAACCGCCCCCGGTCTGTCGGCTCTGTAAATCGCCATATCGCGTGTGCTGCAATGAAGCTTACTTTCATGTAGAGTGTAAGTTAGAAGAACAGGATAGAGAAAGAAGGGGGAACAGAAGGGTGGAGATCGTACACACACAGATTGGCCCGCGCTGGCCACTCAATACCATCAAACACCACGGCGACAGGATACAGTCTCAGGTCCAGCACTACTCGTCCTCCTCCTCCTCGTCGAAAATGTCGCGCTCCTGCGTGGAGTGCGGGAGGGGAAGGGGGAGGCGGGGGGG
>NW_005202428.1:484154-525943 GCF_000372725.1 Emiliania huxleyi CCMP1516 | reverse complement strand
CCCCCCCCCCCCCCCACCCCCTTTTCCCCTTCCTAATTTTCGGGCCTTTTCGGGGGGGGATAACTTGGGGTACCCCCCCCCCCCCCTCCCTTTTTATCCCCCCTTATTCTGGGGCTTTTCCGGGGGGCTATACTGGGGCTACCCCCCCCCCCCCCCCCTCCCTCTCTCTCCCCCCCTTATCTCGCGCCTTTCCGACGGGCTCGTCGTACTGCACGCCCACCCACCAGCCTGCCGCAATGGCCGGGATCTTGCCCACGTATCGCACCTCGCCCCGCTTGCCCCCCAGCGTCACCTCGCACCGGTCGCCCACCTTGACCCGCTCCGCGAGCTCCTTGTACGACTCCTCGCTCGTCTCGACCTATCTCGCGCAATCTCGGCGCATCTCGGCGCATCTCGGCGCATCTCGGCGCATCTCGCAGTGCCCCTCGCTCGTCGTCGACCTCCTTCCACGGCTCGGGCATATCTCGGCTACATCTCGGCTAGATCTCGGCTAGATCTCGGCTAGATCTCGGCTAGATCTCGGCTAGATCTCGACCTCCTTCCACGGCTCGGGCACAAAGCTCGGGTCCGCCTTTTTGCGCTGCGCGTCCTGCCTCTCCTTGATCTCCTTAGCAAAGGACCAGCTCGGGTCCTCCCGCTTCTTGGCCTCCTTCCACGCGCGGAAGTTGTCCTCCCGCTTCAGGTAGTCCTCCTCCGAGATCTCGTACCTAATGAAATCATCACAATCTCCCACAATCTCCCACAATCTCCCACAATCTCCCCCTCCGAGATCTCGTACCTAATGACATCAGCAGCCGTGAAGAGCGGGGCTCTCCTCCCGCTCCAGCCGGTCCCCCTCCGGCGGTCTCGCACTTTTTGACGAGGTTGAGGAGATATGGGGAGATATGGGGAGATATGGGGAGATATGGGCAGGTATGGGTCTCGCACTTTTTGACGAGGTTGAGGAGATATGGGGAGATATGGGGAGATATGGGGAGATATGGGCAGATATGGGTCTCGCACTTTTTGACGAGGTTGACGTCCTCCAGCCCGCCGCCCGCCGAGAGGGAGTGCGGGTCGAGGTCGGTGATGTGCAGCGTGTAGCCGTCCAGCGGCGAAAAGTAGCCTTTCGGGCAGCGGCGGAGAGGAGTGGTGGGCAGGGCAGGGCAGGGCGGGGCGGGGGAGGCGGGCAGGGCAGGGTAGGGTAGCCTACCGGTGGAGAGGGGCGGGGCGGGGCGGGGCGGGGCGGGGCGGCGCGTAGACCCAGCATCAGCGAGTCATCGCAGAGGTCGGCCACGACCTGACCGAGGGGGACAGGCGGCGGGGTAGGACCGCGGGGCGGCGAGGGGTTCGCGGCCGGCGGCGGCGGCAGCGGCGGCGGTGGCGGTGGCGGCAGCGGCGGCGGCGGCAGCGGCGGCGGCGGCGGAGGCCGCAGCGGTGCCTGCTGGTTCTCGTCGAGCAGCGTCAAGTGCGCGAACACCGAGCCAGTGCCTACGTAGGAGACAGCAGCGACGACTCAGAGCGCAGCGCCCGTCCTGCTGCCGCCGCCAACGCGCCGGGCCGGCACCGGTGTGTGTCCGCAGCTTCTCCTTGACGGTGCCGACGCTCATGTGCCGGTCGAGCCGGATCTCAAACATGCGCGCCTGCAGGTTCGAGTGCGTCACATGCAGCAGCACCTGCGCCATTCGGGCGGACGCCGCCTGTCAGCCGGGGCGCACGCTCGCGGGACGGCGGCTGCGGAGGCGTTGTGCTCGCCGTCGACTCGGCCCGGGCCTGCCCGCCCGATTCCCACCCGACGTAGTCCTTCAGCTCGTTGAGAGCGACACTCATTGTGACTCGCCTGTGTAGGGAAATAGGGCGGATGATGCAGTTTCGAATTTCGCGGCAGAGAGGTGCGCGGGAGTGAACGCCTGCCTCTGCCGTTGCCGCGCTGCTTGCAGGAGGTATTGAAGAAAACCCGACACTCGATCCGAATCAATCCGTCGAAGGATTTCCCCCCCCCAGGAAGCCCCCCAAGGAAGGACGAAGGTCAGACCCACGACTGTGGGACTCCAGCGCGGTAATGGGTGGACGCAAGACGGGCGGTGACGGTCACACAGGAGCGACACACAGACAACTTTCCCCGCGTGATCATCAAGGCAAAAACACAATTACGTGTGAGTGTTAGAGTTGTTTGGTATTGCTAAAAATCTCTCTCTCACAAGGCGCGGGGCGAGCCACATCATCACAGGCTCGCGGCAATAAGGACACTCTCGCATAAGCTCGGAGCATGGACCGCAGACGCCGCACAAGTGGCTGCACGGCACCGCGAGGTGAGACTTCGGCCGCTCGAAGCATATGATGCACGACGTCTCGCCTCACGCGTGTGGCTGCGCCAGCGCGCACGCCACCGCCCGCGCCCGCGACTAGTCTAGCTGCTAGCTCTAGCACGGCGGGCACTCGCCGCGCAAAAATACTTTTTCTCCACCCACCCGAAACACACAGGAACCAGAGTATCCCGCCGTCTTGCAGCTACTCGTCCTCCTCGCTGCCGTCAGAAGAGACTGGCGTGGGCGACCGGCTCGCCCACGCCTCGATCTTCTTGGGCAGCAGCTGGTTCGACAGGTCCTCTCCGTGGCCTAGGCAGCCATGGGTGCCCTCGCCCCAGGTGAAGAAGGCGCCGTCGGCGGTGAGGGCGAGGCTGTAGCTGCCTCCAGCCGACACGGCGACGACGCGCCGCCCAGCAAAGGCCTCGACCTTCTTGGGCAGCGGCTGGGTCTGCTCGTCGCCGTGGCCCAGCTGGCCCCAGCTGGGCCACCCCTCGCCCCAGCTCAAGACGGCGCCGTCGGCGGTGATGGCGAGGCTGTGGTCGTTTCCCGCCGACACGGCGACGACGCGCTGGCCAGCAAAGGCCTCGACCTTCTTGGGCAGGAGCTGGTTCTGCAGGTCGCCGTGGCCCAAGTGGCCTCCTTCGCATCCATAGCCCCAGCTCCAGACGGCGCTGTCGGCCGTGATGGCGAGGCTGTGGTCGTTTCCCGCCGACACAGCGACGACGCGCCGCCCAGCGAAGGCCTCGATCTTCTTTGGCAGCAGCTGGCTCTGCTCGTCGCCGTGGCCCAGCCTGCCATAGTATCCACTGCCCCAGCTCCAGACGGCGCCGTCGGCGGTGACGGCGAGGTTGTGCTCCCATCCAGCAGACACAGCGACGACACGCTGGCCAGCCAACGCCTCGAGCTTCTTGGGCAGCTGCTGGTGCTGCTCGTCGCCGTGGCCCAAGCGGCCAACGTAGCCCAAGCCCCAGCTCCAAGCGGCGCCGTCGGCGGTGAGGGCGAGGCTGTAGCTGCCTCCAGCCGAGACAGCGACGACGCGCTGGCCAGTGAAGGCCTCGATCTTCTTTGGCTGCCACTGGCTCTGCTCGTCGCCGTGGCCCAGCTGGCCACAGGATCCCTTACCCCAGCTCCAGGCGGCGCCGTCGGAGGTGAGGGCAAGGCTGTGACCATAGCCAGCCGACACGCTCACGGCGCGCTCGCCACCCAGCGTCGACGGAAGGCGGGTCGGTGTGTTGAGCTGCGTCACGCCCTCGCCGTGGCCGAGAAGGCCTGGATAGTACTCCTCCTCCTCCTCTTCGTCCTCATCCTCCCCTTCGCCCTCCGTTGCCGCTGACCCGCACGACGAGAGCCGCCCCTCGCCGTCGATGAAGACGCTGTGCCGATCTCCCGCCGCAGCCCTCGCAGGCGGGTTGGACTCGCGCAGCAAGGCATAGAAGCACAGCCACCGCACGGCGCAGCTCTCGCCCTCTGGCTGCGCCGGCGGCTCGTAGCCGGCCTCTTGCAGGCGCAAGCGGATGCCCGCCTGCGCGAGTGAGGCGTGGAAGAGAAGCGAGACGGCCGCGACGCGAGCGATGTCGATGGGGTCGCAGCGCGAGAGGGCGCGCTCGAGGAGGTCCGCGGGGAGGTCGAGCAGGCGGGCGGGCGGCGGCGTGCTTGGCGAGGGGGCGGCGGCGGCGGCGGCGGCGAGGCGGCGCGAGCGGCGGCGCGGCGGGGTGGACATCGCGAAGAAGAATTCTTGGGTGAACCGACAGGAGAAAAAAAGCCCGGGGCTTCAAGTTAATAAAGGACTACGTGAAAAACCTTTTGACCTACAGCTAGTAGCTACGAGGAACGACCCATCGGGTTGAGTGTCTTGGGAGCTGACAGTTGTCCCAAAATGAGATCCCGCCCTGACGTCGCTCGACAGGGTCAGGGACGTCGAGAGCTCGAGGAAGCATACACTGCTGTTCTCTCGCGAATCGTGTGACGCGCATGGTCGCAATCCATGCATGCGGCGAGGGTGCTGGGGTCGCGTCCCCTCTCCGCCTCCCACCCCGCGCGAGCCCCCACGGCACTCACGCCCCAGCAGGCGCCACCGGCGGCGGCATGTCGCCCGTCGGCTCGCCGCCCGCAGACGCGTCCATGAGCGCAGTGACGAGGGAGCCGAGGTCGATGGCGCATCCCACCTGCCGTCCAGTCTCAACCCCTCAATCGCCCACTCTCGCCGATTCCACTCGGCCGACGGCGCGCAGCCCGCCTGGCCGCTCGCCACCGCGCGGTCGGCCGCGTCGCCAGCGGCGGAGGCGGCGGCGGCGAGCGCCGCGCGGAAGAGCGCCTGCACCTGGCAGAAGCGGTAGCAGCCCTTGCCCGCGTTGTTCGCGTCATCGAGCGGGTCGAGCACCTGTGAGCTGTGTCGTGAGAGTGCGCCACAGTCGGTGAGTGAGCGAAAGGGGCTGGAGAGACAAGTGAATGCCGCCGAGTGCGTGTCGCCCTCGTGTGCGAGCCAGAGCACATCTCCCCACATCGTGGAGGTCGGAAATGAGGGGACACGTTTTCCTCGGAGCGACCGCAGCGAGAGCAGCGGCTCCACACTCTCCACTGTCCACACGCGGCGGAACGGTCTCACAAGATTCACGCCTCGCAGAGATAACGAAAACCAACCTGTCCATCACAACCCCGCGCGCGTGCCGGGCGGGCGGCCGCCCTTCCCCCCTCCCTTGCGCGCCGCGCCGTCGGCTCCGAACTGCCGCTCGGCGGTGAGCCGCTGCTCCCTCAGGTAGCCCTCCTGCGTCCGCCACACCGCGTGCAGGTCGGGCGAGAGCTCGGCGTGCAGCGCCCTCGCCGCGCCGTCCCACGCAGAGAGGTGCCACGCCACGTACGCGCCCGCGCCCGCCGTCGGCAGCGCCTCGAGAAAGGTGAGCGCCTGTTCACAGCTCGAGGTGTGAAGAGACGCTGTTCACAGCACCATGGCCGTCGGCAGCGCCTCGAGACAGGTGAGCGCCGCGACGGCGGCGGGGCTCTCCGCGCCAGAGTACTCGCCGAGGAAAACGTAGAGGGGCGTGCGGTGCGCGGCGAAGGTCGGCGTCACGCGCACGCGCCCAAAGGCGGGCCGCAGCGCGAGGAGCAGCCGGAAGAGCATCGAGTAGATGCCGAGCTGGTACGCAAAGTAGAGGTGGCCGCCTTCGCCGTGGGCCAACCTCACGTCACGGCGTGCAAACACCGAGCCGTGCCGGTGTGTGCCGGGCATGCGCGTGAACGGAGGGGGAAGCGAGTCCGGCTGCATAGAGCCGACTGCGCGTCCTCTCGAGTGCTCGTCGGAATACAAAGGTTCGTGGTAGCGCATCTAGGGCGGCACGCCCGGCTTGAGGGCGCGCAGGGCGAAGAGGAGCTCGTTCCGGAGAATGGCGCCTTGGGCGGGAGACCGCCGAGATTAGGCGAGATTGTGCGAGATAGGCATCTGGAGCTCGTTCCGGAGGATGGCGCCGAACTCGAGAGACCGGACCGAGCGCGCCCACCCCTCGTGCCCCTCCTCGTCCACCTGAGAGAGACAGCCACACTGGGTTCGGTACTCTGGAGGTGTGGTACTCGTGCCCCTCCTCGTCCACCTGAGAGAGACAGCCACACTGGGTTCGGTACTCTGGAGGTGTGGTACTCGTGCCCCTCCTCGTCAAACCTGAGAGAGACACGCGCCACCGCGGTAAATAGAAACGCGTAAAGCAGACTCGCGCCGCGCCTCGCCCGCCTCGGCTGCGCCGTGCGCCTTCTTTTGCCCGCGGTCGACCACGATGCCTACGCGGAGGCCCCCAGGGCCCTTCTAGGGCCCTTCTAGGGCCCTTCTGCCAGAAGGGCCCTTCTGCCCGATCTCCGACCACGGCTTGCCCGCGTTGACAAAGTCGGCCGACGGGGCCGCGCCCAGCAGGCGGCGCCACGAGCCTGCGCCATGCAGACACACGGGTGAGAGCGAGGAGACGGCACGGGCAGCTGTGGGAGGCGCTCTGTGCCCCCCCCCCCCGGCCACCTCCTCCTCCTCCTTGACGGCGCCCGCCGCCTCACCGGCACCGTTGGCATGCCTCGAGAAGCGAGCAGCGTCTCTTCACGCCCCTCGCACTGTGAACGAACGGCCCCTCTGCTAGTCGGAGTACACGCAATCTGTGGTCCGCATCTAGGCCTCGAGATGTGGGGAGCGGGGAGATACGGGGAGATGTGGGGAGATATGGAGATGTGGATCTGTGGTCCGCATCTAAGGGTGGCGAGCCGTCGGCGGACAGGTCCGCGTCGCTGTAGCCGAGGCGGACGTGGGAGAAGGTCATGCCGAAGCCTCCGTCCGCCTGGCGCAGAGAGATCGCGCGAGATACAGTGTGTCCGAGCGGGCGGCGGCGGGCGAGGCGCGTGTCGCGGACGAGAGTGGGTGTGTGCAGCAAAGAGAGGGAGGGAGGGAGGGAGGGAGGGAGGGAGGGATGGGGACGGAGGGAGGGAGGGAGGGAGGGAGGGAGAGGGAGGGAGGGAGGGAGGGAGGGAGGGAGAGAGAGAGAGAGAGAGAGAGAGATGGAGCCGCGAGGCTCGCCTGGGACAGTGAGAAGGCGTGGCCGCGCCAGCCCAAGTCGCCGACGAGGTACTCGCACATCCCGCCTGGCGAGGCGCCGATGTCGGCAAAGCTGCGGTTCGCGCCGGCGCGGCCAGCGAAGACGGGCGCCAGCGCTGGCATCCACTCGCGGTAGAAGCGCACGTACTTCTTGGTCGAAGGCGTGAAGACCTCGGTGCGCCGGTTGGCCTTGGACATGAGCTCGTCCCGCCGCTTCCACATCCGGTCTACCGCCTCGGAGGCCCAGCCTCTGGCCTTCTCCTCCTGCAAGGCGCGCCAGACCGAGTCCACCTCCATCAGCGAGCTCGTCCAGCCGAGGATCAGCTCCAGCGCGTCGGTCGCGGGGGGCGCCTCGGCGCTAAGTAGATTCGGGTCGCTGCGGGGATGAGCCGTGCCATCCTGCTCAGACTTGTTCTGCGGCGGATCGCCAGGCATTCGGCGGAGACCAAATGTGGGCAAGTCCACCGCCGGCCGATAGTGTGGCAAAGAAAAACAGGGAACATCCGGCTCGCTGGGTGCGCTTCTTAGCTCCCCGGCCCCGCATGTGAGGTTAATAACTGCACTCCAAGTGCTCCAAGTACCAGCCTCCGGCGGGGCCCCCCGCTAGTGCGCACTATGTCCCTCTGTGTTCGTGTGCGTCGCCCATCTCTCCCTGGAGATGAGCAGATGACTGCTCTATTTCTTTATGGGCCCCCCGCTACCATCCACCCAGGGCAGCGGAAGCGGTAAACCTTACATCCTCGAGGCAAACGAGGCGGCAACATTTCGGCGACCACGTGATGGCAGAAGCTGGGCACTGACCGTCCAGGATGGCGCCTTCTGCCGCTACGGCTGTGTTGTTTGTCACTTGAGGGCCACGGCCAGCTTCAGCGCGCAGCGTCGCTCGCCCTCGTTACGTTTGCTTCTCTGACCTGTGCCTGATCACCCTCTCCGGGCCAAGAAGAAGGCTGCAGGATTCGGCCCCGCATGCTGCGAGTGCCCTCCCGTTGAGGTGTCCATTTTATGGGCAGTCGGGCTACAACTGTAGCGGGTTGGCAGGATCCCCAAAACAGTGGTCCCCCCCCCCCAAAATTGAAGTCGACCGCCCAAATTTCCCCCCCCCCCCCCCCCGCAAGCTCTAAACCACCATAAACTACAGTCTGCAGGGGCAAACATCATTGTGCAGGGGCAGTACAACAAAACGAACGATCGTGACACAGTAAAGTACACGTCTTCAGACAGAGTTGCTCGCTCTACAGATAGAACCATCGTCAGCGACCCCCCCCAGCGCCGTGAAGAAGGTGGCGAGCTCCGTGACGGGAACTCCAAAGTGGAGGCCTCCAACGGCGTTCGAGACGCGGCAGGTCAGGCCATCGATCCCCACGACAAAGCCGGTCTGTGAGACCGAGTGTGAGGCGACAGAGATGGCGATGACCTTCCGCGTGCGCAGCGATACGATGGGCCCGCCCGAGTGGCCGTCGAGGATGTCGCCCTGGATGTCAATCACGCGGCAGCCGTGCTTCTCGTCTACCCGCTCGATGCACGCGACCGAGCCGTACATGGTGTTCTGCACGGCGGCATGCTTGTAGTTCTGCGTCCCGTAGCCGAGGATCACCACCTGGTCGCCCACCTGCACGTCGTTGCCAGCCTCCAAGGCGTTGGGCAAAGACCCGTCCACCAGCTCGAGCATCGCGAGATCGAGAAACGGCTTGGGATAGCCGGCGCGGTGGTCGGCGGCGTCGCGGCGGCCGGCCGGCGAGGGCGAGTGGGCGAGTACCTCCGCACGGTGGGGCCAGCTGTCGTACGTAATCGAGGCGCCAACGCCGACGTCGATCAGCGGCCGAGAGTCCGCATCCCAGCCGCAGTCGAGGAGGACGTGGTGGCTGGTGATGAGCCGCACACCGGAGCAGGTATGTAGCGCAAAGGCCGATCCGAACCTGCGCCCTTGGAGGCCGAGCGCCACCACGGCGCGGTTCCAACCCGCAATGAGCGGCGCGGGGTCGACTCGCTGCTCGAGGAGCGCATAGCGCTGAATGATATGCATCAGCGACCCGTTGGCCGCGGCAGCAGCAGCGAGCCGCTCAACGATGGCCAGCTGCCGCTCAAGCTGCCGCTCAACGATGGCCAGCTGCCGCTCAAGCTGCCGCTCAACGATGGCCAGCTGCCGCTCAAACTGCCGCTCAACGAAGGCCAGCTGCCGCTCAATCTGCCGCTCAACGATGGCCTGCTGCCGCTCAACCGGCGAGGGCGATGCCGAGGGCGGTGGCGGTGAGGGCGAGGCGGACGGCGGCGGCGGTGACGGTGAGGTCGAGGGAGGCGGCGGCGAGGGCGACGCGGAAGGAGGCGGCGGCGACGGCGAGGTGGAGGGAGGCGGCGGCGACAGCGGCGAGGCGGAGGGAGGCGGCGTCGGCGACGGAATCGTGCTGTAGAGGATGCCGGGCGGTGGCGCTGTATCGGTGCCAACACGACCGATGTGCTCGTGGACGGGGGAATATCGGGGCCAAAATGATGACTGTACCGGTCCGACTAATCCCAGAAAAGCAAGCGCTCAATCAAAAAGGGCGCCTTCGGCACTACTCTCTCTCGAGCTTATTTCCTGTTCTTTGTTGGGGAGAGGGTGGTCACACACGTCTCGCGCGCGCGCGTGAACAGGGCTCCAGGCCCCAAGTGACGTGTGAGTGTTAGAGTTGTTTGGTATTGCTAAAAATCTCTCTCTCTGAAGTCTCTCTCTCTCTACTAGCGTCTGTAACAACAACAAAATCTGAGAGAGAGATTTTTAGAAGCCAACAAGAAATGTGTCACACAGAGTGATTTGCGCTCGGCAGCTTGTCGACTACCAGCCGGAGCCGGAGTCGGAACCGTAGCCGAGATGGGCTTCGAGGGTGTCGAATATGTCATTCGCCTCGCTAGTGGAGCCGGTGCCGCATGAGTCGCGGTCGGAGGAGGAGTCGTCGGAGGAGCGGTCTTGTCGGCCGAGCTGCCATCCCAGTAGAAGGTATACCAGTCGCCGCGGGGGTAGAACCAAGCGTTGACCAATCTGTACCGTCCGAGAGCGGCCGCCTGAGCGGCCTGAGCAGCCGCCTGAGCAGCCGCGCGGGCAGCCGCGGCAGCGGCAGCCTCTCGAGCCGCCGCCTCGCGCTTGCCGTGTTTCTTCTCTTGCCGCGTGCGCGACGTCTGCTTCTTCTTCTTCTTCTTGGCGCCCGCAGAGTGGGGCTGGCTGGCCCGCCAGAGGTCGTGCTCTGGACGGCTGGGGCAGGGCGACTCACGGGGGGAGGAGGGGGACGAGGGCGGAGGCAGGCACAGCTGCTCTCCGGTGGCCTCGCGTTGGTGGCGGAACCCGATGGTTCCGTCGCAGCCGCGCACTGTGCCGTAAGGGTTGTAGATTTCGAGAGGGAAACGGGCCAACGCTTCCGAGAAGGGGAGAGGAAGACTTGTGGAGCGTAAACAGTAGATGAAATCGACGACGTAGCCGCCGCCGCGCCGCCGCCCGCCCTCGTGGCCGCCATAGACGCGGCTGAGGAAGAGGTCGGCGGTGCGCCCGCTAGGCGGGCAGGCCTTGAAGAAATTGGTCAGTGAAGTTCGAGTGTTGAGGCCGCGCGCAGCGGCCTGTATCTTGGTGATGAGGATCGTGATGATGATGGTGCCCTTGCGCAGCAGGAACGCGCGCATCGCCCGCTGAACGCGGCGTCGCTGCGGCTTCCTGTGCGAACCCCAGTCGGATGTTCCGCAGCGTGGAGGTCATTGCTGCGATGTCGTCATGCCCAGCAGCCACCCCAGCCTCGCCAAACGCGCCAGCGAGGCTGGGCAAGCCCGGCAGCTCTGGCGAGCCAACGTGGCCGGCAGCAGGCCCACCTGGGTTCGAACTGGAGGCCAGTCGATCGCAGCCGGGCGCTGACCCGACCGAGCCAGGCGAGGAGTGTTGTGGCTCTGGTCGATTCGGTGCCTCATAAAGCGTCGGCGAGATTGAAAGTTTTTGCAGCACGAATCCGACGCGCTCCGTCTCGTCGGCGTCAGTAGGCGCCATGAGGCCGTCTGAGACCGTGGAGACGAGGCCGGGCGCAGCCGTGGCCGGCCGCGCGGCGGCGCCGGACAAGGCGAGCGAGAGCGAAGCGACCAGCTGATAAGGAGGACTTTTCTTCAAAATCTGTAACTTGCCACAAGCATGCTTTACAAAAGTCCTGCGGAGCGGGAGTCGCAGAACCGCCGTCCGCGCGCGCTGTGAACAGTGCCATGGTCGAACGTTGTTCGACGACGTCGAACACGTAGCGAACGAGAGACCGCCGGACCTATTCACACTTGGGCCGAGAGACCGCCGGACCTATTCGGTCAAAGCCGGCGCTATCAGCCAAGCGGCTCGCTCGGCGGACACATGGCGGCTTCCGCCGCACGCTGCCTTTGCGCGCGAGCGCGAACGAGCACCACGACATCCGCTACCGCTGCGATGTCGCTTGAGGACCACGGCCAGCTTCAGCGCGCAGTGTCGCTCGCCCTCGTTACGTTTGCCTCTCTGATTGGCACCATCCCCGCCGTGGTTTACGCGAGCTCTGTGTACCTCGACTCAACCGTGCGCTACGGCGCTGATGGCACTGAACGCAAGTTCACGCCGGAGCGGGATGTCGGCGACAGGCCCTTCAGCATAGCAGAGCCCTTTGCGACCGTGACCAACCTGTGCATGATCACTTCGGGGATCGGGTTCTTCTTCATGCAGGCCCTCTCCGAGCGGTACTTGAGCCCACAGCTCTTTGGGATGGCCATCTTCTTCGTCTTCCTCGGCGCCGCGTCCTGGGCGTTCCACGCCGACGCCTCAGAAGGCAAAACTTGGCAACACAACACAGACCGGTCCCCTCCTGCTTCGCTCTTGCTGCTTCTTGCTCCCTTTCTCTCCTACTCTCCGCTCCCAATCTCCCTGGCCAGGTTCGCGATGTTCTGCACCTTCACCTATATGAGCTGCATGGCCCTGAACGGCACCATCCACGCTGCGCTCGGACGGCCCGACCGGCCGCGAGACTGGGCCACCATGCTGACGACAGCCCTTGGCCTCTTTGGTGCAGCTATCATGCTCACGCACCAAGGCCACCTCCTCTCGTACGACGTGCTACCGCGCTGCTGGCCCCCCTCCTTCTAGGGACTGGCGTTGCTCTGACTGCCGTTTCCTGTGTGTAGGTGCTCCTGGCCGCCGGTGCGGTGGTCTGCACGTTAAACGTCGGCACCCAGTTTCTGCTGGCCCAGCGGTACGAGCGACGGCGCGTCAAGGCGGCCGTGCGCGCTCTGTGGGCGGTGGGTTGGCCGCTGGTTGTGATCGGGGTGGCCTACGCGCTCAACCAGCGTGCGGCGGACAACAAGGGTCTCGCAACTTCCCGATATGTCTGGGTCGCCGACTGCAGCAGCGTCCTCTCGCGCGAGGCGACCCCGCACGGCGTGCCGTGCGAGCAGCTTGCCCAGCCGGCGTTCAGCTGCGAGGGGCACTATTGGGTCAACGACACGCGGCCGGACTGGGTCTGGCTCTGCCTGGCTCCGGACCAGGACGCGCTCGGTGGCTCGGGCCGGTGCGCCACTCGGGACGAGAGCAGACTCCTTCTTATGACGGGGCACGGTCCCAAGCGGCGGCTCGATTGCCACCTCCCAAAGCCAGAGCAACCCGCGGCCCCGCCGCCGTCCGCGCCCTCCCCCCATCACACCTTCCCCGAGCCTCCTCTGCCGCCGCTTGCACCTCCGTCGCCGCCTCCTTCGCCTCCTGCGCCTCCATCGCCGCCTCCATCGCCGCCTCTGCTTCCCTCCTTTGAGGAGGCCAGCGAGAGGGAGGCCTGGTCGCGCAGCCGGGCCCGCCGCGTGGAGCTACGCAAGCTCTACGACCTAGAGCACGGCACGTGGCACTACCTGACGGCGGTCGGTTGCAGCATGATGGTGCTCACCGCCCTCGAGGGCCTCTCGGGGAGGGCGTCGCCGCCGCCCCTCCGCGAGGAGTGGAGTCTCACCGCCCTCAACCTCGCGCTCGCACTCGTCTTTGCGCTGATGAGCTCCCTCGAGCTGCCGTCTGACCGGTGGCTCCTCGCGTGGGCCCTCCTTTCCTTTGTTGCCACCGCCGCCGCCGCCGCCATCCTGCTCCGCCTCGTGGCCGCGCTCCGCGAGCAGCAGCGCCGGCGGTCGGCCTGGTGCGCCGCCTCTGCTATGGTGGCCGTGGCCCGGGACCAGCCGCCGACACCCCTCTCGACGCGGCGGGCCGCAGGACCCGAACCACCGGCCGCCGGTGCCGCCGCGGCGACGCAGAGCCCTGCGCGCGCCTCGTCGCCGGTGGCGATGCACAGGCGCTCCCGCTCCGACACGACCGCCTTCAAGAAGCCGCCGAGGCGCGACGGGTCGTCGGAGCTGCTCTTTGCCCACCCGTCCTCGTGATGGATGGGGGAGTCGACGGAGGGCCTGAGGCGGGAGGGAGAGGACGTGTGGAAGGGCGCGCTTCGGCGTTTCGGCGCAAATGGGACAAGATGGCGCGAGACCGGGCCTGTACTGTTGATTGCGTACAGGGAGTGCGGGTGGGGAGGCCCTAAAACGGCGGGAGGGGTAGAGCGTGCCGCTGTAGGGGTGTCGAGGGGTCGGGAGGGCGGGAGTGTGGACGTGCTAGCTGCTCCACCTAGCTGCTCCACCTAGCTGCTAGTAGCCAGTCGTACTAGCTAGTACGACAGCTGACAGTTTGACGCGCCCGTCGGGTCCTCCATCGCCCATCCCTAGGGGGTGGACAGCGTCCTAATCTAAAATCTGAGGATTCAGGATTGAGGGCTTGCTTCAGTGGGGCCAAAGTGAGTTTATGGATGTGTGAGAACGGTACGGGACACGAGGAGGCACGCGGACCGACTCGTCGGTGACTCTGCTGCACGCCGTTTCAGAATTTTTCCCAGCGTGAGCGAGACGTGGAAGAGTGCCACCGTCGGGTGGGACGGGTCGGCCCGGAGCATCGGAGTAGCCGTCGTGGTCGCGGCGAGCAGCGTCGGCCACTCCGGCGCCGCGTCGGCAACATGGGAGCATGTCCACCGCCACTTCGCGGTCGCAGCGCTGTTGTCGCCCAAAACGCCGCCTATCCCTCTGGCGGGCCAAAGATCGCCTCGCATGTCGATTTTGACTCGACGGGCGCATGGAGGCATCACGTCTCCATGCGCCCATCAAGTCGGAGCCAGTCTGCGGCGACCACAGCGCTCACCGCAGGGATAGGCGAGCTTTTCAGAGTCAAGCGATTGCGCGAAATCCCACAGTGGTGGATTTTGGGGCGCTGTCTACCCCCTACCATCCCCACCCGCTCGCCCGTTTTTCCTCCCCCCCCCCCCCCCCAAAAAAACCCACCCCACTCCCCAGGTGCATGAACGGCATCGTGGCGGGGCTCGTAGGCATCACTGGCCCCTGCGGCGTGGTAGAGCCCTACGCGGCGGCCATCATCGGCATCGTCTCCGGGGCCGTCTACTGCGGCTCGTGGCGGCTGCACGAGCGGCTTCGGATCGACGACCCCGTGCACGCCGGCGCGGTGCACGCGTGGCCCGGCTTCTGGGGCTGCATCGCGTCGGGCCTCTTTGCGTGGCCCGAGCAGGTGGCCACGCTGGGCTATACGTGGGCGGCGGCGGCCTCTTCTACACGGGCCACGGGGGCCAGTTCGGGACCAACGTGCTCGGCACGCTCGTCGCGTGCTTGCTTGGACGGTGGCCACCTCGTCCATCGTCTTCGGGTCGCTCCAGGCCGCCAAGCTCCTGCGCGTGACTGCGGAGGAGGAGGAGATGGGTGCGCAACGCCCCGACGGCACCCCCGCCACACCCCCACCTACACCCCACACCCACACCCAACACCCGCCCACTCCACCCCCCGACTCCACGCACCCCGCCCGCCCATGCCGCCCGCCCGTGCCGCCCTGCGCGCATCGCGCAGGCGTCGACCTCGCCGAGCACCTGCCTCGAGACGGCGTCACGCCTCTCAAGTCCAAGATGATGGGCGCCGTGATGAGGCACCGCGGCAGCGGCAGCGGAGCCTCGTCGCGAGCTTGCGGCGCGAGCGAGACTACCGCAACTTACGCCTGATGAGGGCATGCGACTCTCGGTGCACGGTGGCTGTGGCAAAGACTGCGTGGTGACTGCCACACGGTTCTTCTGCGATGGCGACTGGCAGCGTTATATACGACGCAGATGTGATCGAGCTACGCTTTAGTTGACTGAAGGAGAACCCTTGTGCCCTGTCGAGTAGTGGGCTTTCAGTTAGAGTTACAGAGTTTACCAATCACGCACGACGCAGTTATCGTCTCCATAGTAATTTGGTCATGAGGCATGCCGCCGCACTGCCGCCGCTTTGGGACGACGAGGAGGAGGAAGGCTCGAGACGGAGGACAAGCTCGCTGCGGCGTGCGGGCGGCGTCGCACCGCTGAGATGCTGAGCAAAGTCGCAAGGATCGGCTGCATGCTCACTCGCCGTGCTGTAGGGCTGGCGGTGCAGAGATCCTCGAGCCGCACGTGGCCGGCCTTGACAGCAGCGGCCAGAGCCTCCGACTCCTTTGCTTTGACCATTAACCGTGAGGCCTCCAGCTCATGGAGCCTGCTCTCGAGAGCTAGCTGCGCCTGCGCCTGCGCCTGCGCCATTTGCTGCTCTACTGTCGCCGCCGCGCTGAGCGACGCCACTCCAGTTGGGAGTGCCGGGAATAGCGTGGCACCCTCGCAACGGAGGCTGTGGTGGACATAAGGCACCATCGGTTGCGGCAAGCCCCGTGTCGCCCTCTCGACCGCATTGCCGACGCGAATGAACAGGGCGTTGATTTCCAGCCCGGGCGTCTCGATATGCTTCAGCAGGTGCTCAGTAAAGATGCCGTTCCGCCCAGTTCGCCGCTCGGCTGTAGTTTGCCCCTGCGCACAGCCAAATGCTACGAGCGAGCCCTTTGGGTCCATCGAGGTGAGGCCGCGGCCCAGCGAGCGATCTCCCGTGGGGAGCCTGTCGTTACGGCAGCAGTCGAGCACGAGCGCGTTGAACCGCGTCCTCCGAGCCTCCATCTCTGCAAGTAGATTGTGTGCATCGACCGCGAATCTCGGCAGGTCATCTCGGTGCTTCGGCATTTCGAGCGCGATGAGCCAGTTGGAGGCGTTGTATCTGCTCGTTGATGCCAACCACGAGCGCCTTCCGCATACCCGTCGCGTCTTGTGGGGAACACAGACCGGCTCTCATCCAGTCATCCTCTCCAACGCCCCTGTGACAGCGAGGGCGGCAGCCGTCCTCGACGAGGCAGCGCCTGGGCTGGCGGGGTACCTGGCTCGACAGGGGATCACAGGGGAGCTGACGGGGCGCGAGCACGCCGTCGCGTGCATCGTCCGCGAATTTGTGGAGGAGACCAGCCGCGACGCGACGGAGGGTACAGCCTCACGTCGGTGGAACAGATGGAATGTCGAGCTGGAGCCGCGCTACCCGGTCGTCGAGGCGTGCGGCAGGGCGCTGGAGGGTACTCTCTCCCTCGGCGCCACCTTTGTGGTGAGATACGGGATGGTGGACTGCTCGGGCCTGCACCCGAGCGCCTTCTTTCGGTCGCTACACTGGAACGTGCACGCGTACAGGCCGGGACGGAGGGGGCGCGCGTCGGGGGGCGGGGGAGGGGGGGGGGGGGGAGCGAGCTCACCCAGTCCGACGCCGTAGCTTAGGGGTCTCTGGCATAGCGAAGATGCGCAGCAGTGCCCGGGGCGCAACTCGTCGGAGCTTCCGGCTGGGGACATCTAGGAATCCATCTAGGGACTAGGCTCTAGGGAGCCCCCTGGTCGTTTCCGCAGGCGAAAGGACAAGACGGATTTTTAAAATTTAGAAAAGGGAAAATCGCTCAGACACGAGACACCCGGGCGCGCGCTAACAACATCTCCCTCCGCTCTCCGCCTAACACTGCTGGGCTCACGCGGTACTCTGCATCTACCAGCTGCGGCAGGCGCGACCGTTTCGACTGAGACAACTGACAAGAGCCACAAGAGACTCGAGGTGAGGCGATACACCACAAGGCCCCCTAGCTGACCCAACCAACCAACCAGCACCAGCACCAGAGAGTCGCAGAGGTCCGAGCCGGCCCAAGGATGCCTTCTGAAAGGTCCACTCACTTGCTCACTCCCCCGCCCCAGTTTTCCCGAGGGTCCACTTCCTCCGCCCTCCCCCACCACAGGCCCCAGTATCCCGAGGGGCAGGCGAGGGCGCTCAGTGGCAGTCAGTGCATTCCAAAGAGCTGCACCAGCGCCCGCACTCGCGAGGGAATGTCACCGGTCTGCACCTCGTTGAATGTCAGGTGCTCCATCATCTCGAGGCAAGGAAGGATCCCCACGACTGAGGCAAGGTTGGGGAAGTAGCAGCATTGGAGGGTCTCCACAATGTCCACCACGTCAAGCTGCTCCTCAGCCCTCAATGCCGAGCGCAGTCCCTCTGCCAGCGACGGCTCCTCCTCCTCCTCCTCCTCCTCCTCCTCCTCCTCCTCCTCCTCCTCCTCCTCCTCCTCCTCCTCCACCTCTGGCGACTCTGCCTCGCAAGACTCTGCCTCGCTATCCTCGCCCCCCTCCGGCCCACCTGGCACAACAGACTCAGGCTCAGCAGCCACAGGCTCCGTCTCAGAAGCCACGTCAGCACCAGCACCAGCGCCAGCACCGCCGCCATCTGGCTGGAACACGGTTGGAGCAGCTGTCACCCCTGCTGCCAGAGCGAGCAGAGCAGCTGCGACGATTGTAGCCACTGGCGTTAACGCTGGCGCCTGGGCAAGAAGCGGTGGCGCGTCGTCCGCGTTAGTCACGGCCGCGGGCTCCTCCGAGGTCGGATCGCTGTCGGAGTCCTCCGAGTCACTGGCCTGGTCGCATTCGATCTCCAGCGACTCTGTAGACACACTTGGCAGCCCATAAAGGAGCGCCGGAGCCGAGCACGCCTTGGAGACCGCCGGCACCGCAACCTTCTGGTATAGGTCTGTCAGAGGCACCGAGTCATCCTCGTCACCATCCTCGAAGAGAACCTGAAAGGAATGTGTTGGGTTAGTGTGTCTGGGGGGGGCGGGGCGTGTGCGTGACGGAGAGAGAGATCAATGTGCACCGTGAATGTCCGGTCCCTGTTCACGGCCGTGATCGTGCCATTGTACCAGCTTTCTTTGTCCGAGAAGTACACGGTCACAGGGGCTCCCTCCTTCGCCTGCGCCATCTTCAGCTTGGCAACTTGCTTGAGCAGCAGGGCTGACTCCTCTGCGAATGGCTTCTTCTTCTTGCCCTTCTTCTGCAGCTCGTCCATGAAAGGGGCAGCATCCATCCTCTTCTCTCCTCCCTTCACCTTGTCGATGTATGTGCCCACATCCTCGTCACGCACCCAGCCCGTTTGCTCGAGCGTCAGCAACCGCACGAGGAAGTCGATACCAGTCTTGGCGTTAGGGGTAGGCCGCTTGCAGATGATACAGATGGAGCCTGCCTCATGGCCATGCTCGGCTGTCAGGTCATGGAGGCTGACGTGCTCCTCGGTGGTTACGTCCGGTGGCGGTGTTCGGTGCCGTTTCATGGAGTGCTATGGATTTTGTTTTATGTTGACGGAATGAGTGACCAGACTAAGTTTTCCGCATTTCCGGGCTTGCAAAACACGTGCGGGTGTTAGGTTGCGCCGCTGCAGCGATTGCTCTTTCACCGCACTTCCAGCCTCGCTGACCACTGGGTTCCCCCATTGTTGTCACAGCACCTGGTTGGGCGCAACGGCAGCGCACGCGGCAACTTTGGCTCGCCCTGTGACGCCACGGCAACCCACAGGGTGGAAGCGGCTTCGACGCTTCGCCGGCCTCGCATCGTCTCTCGGCCATCGGCATCGGTGCAGCGAGTACTTACAAGGAGATCCTGGCTGCCCCACAGGACGCCTGCCTGCGGAAGCTGGCCACTCGAATTACCGCAGAGTCGCTCCACGGCTCGCACACGAAACCTCGGGGACTTCTTGCCGCGGGCTGCGACGAATGGCTGCTTACCTGTTTTCGGCGCGCCTGGCTCAAGGACAGCCGGGGGTTTGCAGCTGCACACATTCTTTCCTCGGCGTGGTGCGAGCTAAGTTTGAAAACTACCGCTATCGAACGCGCCTCCCCTCCCCTCCCTTTCCGTCCCTCGCCGTCGCACCCCGCTGCGGCGTTGCGCGGGGGGAGAGAAAGAAGCGCGACGCATCATGCGATGCGCGACCGCCCCCCCGGCCTGCCGTTGCGCAAGCGCCTCACTGGCCGGCCCTCACCATTTCGCGAGGCACTCGCGGGCAAACACCACCTTGTACTTGAAGCCATCCTCAAAGTCGAGCTCTGAGCCGGCGTAGCGTCCAAAGACGACGAACTCCCCCGGCGCCACGGGCATCGGGTTGTGCTCCCCGCGCGCGTTGAGCTGGCCCGGCCCCACAGCCACCACCTGCCAGGGGGACGCGCGCACGACAAGTCGGCACGGGCGTCACGTACGCCGGCTAGGGGGAGGGGCAGGGGGAAGGCTCTGCTCTGCAGTGCGCGCCTCGCCCTGCGACGGGAGCTCGCCCGAGTCGCCGAGCCCGGCGAGCGCGATTCCCGACGCTGTCTCCTCCACCGCCTTCGGCAGTCGCACCAGCAGCCGCTCGCCCGACGGCTTGAAGGTCGCGGCCGACATGACGCCTGCGCCGTCACGCACGCGTCGCAACCTCGGGGGGCGCGCGCGGGTCCAAGGGGCGCGGCGGTGCAAGCAGCCGATGACTGGCGGAGTGTGGGCACCGTCTCTAGACTGGGCGAGTGAGATTCTCCATGGAGAGGGAGGCGCCTCACCGCCCTCCAGCGTGGCCACCACACGTGAGTCAGGCAGCATGCGGTGCTTCTCGCCGAGGTAGTCGATAGCCTCGCCCTCCATCACAATCTCCTCGCACAGCACGTGGTCACCCGCCCCCACCCCCGTCGGCAGCAACTGCCCCGACTCTGGGTGCGTCAGCCCTGGGCCTGCAGCCGCCACCTCGCCGTCGCGGATCTTGCGCTGCGAGGCGGCGAGCACGAGCCCGCGCGAGGTTTCGCCCTCCTCGCTCTTGCGCAGCTTCACCAGTACCATGTTGTTGCGCGGCGTCAGCGGCGCCGGCAGCAGGTAGTTGTTCAGCCGATAGGTAGTGGCTGCCGCCTCCATCAACGCGGGCGCGGGCGTGGCGCCACGGGCATGCCGGGCGGTATCCAGCGGCAGCGGCAGCACGAAGGAAAGGCACAGCGCGGCGATGACGGGAGCCATAGGAATAGTGCGGCAGGTGGAGGAGAGGAGAGCGAGCCACGACACGAGCGGCGAGCCAGCAGTCGTGGAGCTCACGAGGTCAAAAGAATTCTTGGAGGTCCACGTCCAAGCCCTGATAAATGAAAAACCCCGTGCCGCGCCTAGACCGGAAACTCGAGCGAGCCCAAGCAGCGCCGGGACGCTCCTCTCCACCGTGATGCTCCTCGCCATCGTCGTCACCACGACGTGGCTGCGGACGGGCGTCGCCCACGACATCGTGCGCCCGCTCTCCAACGTCGCCGAGATCCCTGCCTCGCCTGCCAGGAGCGGCGTCGACCTCATCGCTGGGCAGGTGCGCGGGTAGAGCTCTCCACCATACTCTGCCGCGATCCCGGCTGCTGCGAGCACGGCGCCGCCCGGTGCGCGCGAAATGACCCCTGCCGTTCCCGCGCGCACGCAGGTCGCCGAGGAGGACGTCGAGTGCCAATGCGCAAGCACGACAAATGTGCGCGCGTCCGCCGCCGCCATGCAGCCCCGGCCCTCCCCGCCGTCGATTTCGTCGCCGTCCGTGCGCGCGCCGCCGTTCACTCTGCCGCCGCCGTCGCCCCCACTTCCGCCGCCCCCGTTTTGCGCCTCGCCGCCGCCGCCGTTCTCCTTTTTCCCGCCGCCCGCGCTTCCGTCAGTCGCGCGCGCGCGCGGCTCGCCTGCGTCGCCGTCGCCCCCCCTCTCGCCGCCGCTCCCCTCACAGCCTCGTACAAGGGTGCCGCCGTCGGCGCCACAGCCTTCGCTCGCCCAAACGGTGACCCTCCCCCATCCCCCTCGGTACTGCCCCACCTTCTTCAGAACCAAATCCTCACCCCCCCCCCCCACTGCGCCCCGAATCAGGTGCCATCGCCACGTTTCCGTCGGATGAATTATGTGGAATTGTACCCCTCGGTGGTTTCCAAACCTATTCAAAAATGGACGCTTACAGAAATCGGCAAAAATTCAACCGTCACAACAACATCATTGCGTTCAAAGTGCACAAAGGGTGGCGCGATTTCGGTTGAAATTCGCGTCACCACTCGCCGCCTCTCGCCGCCGATCGATGACGAAGAGGAAGACCGAACTTCGCCCCAACTGCGAAACGATTGCGATTGGCGTTGGCCTGAAGGACTTGCCCCGTTGCTGAATCTCGATGCACACCTTTCGCTGCGAAATTGGGAGCTCAAACCAGGTCATGTTGCCCCATTGCGGCTTGTCGGAACACACCTTTCGGTGCGGCATTGGGCGCTGGAAGGAAATCAAGTTCAGCTGATTTCAAACGCTACCCGATACTACTACTCAGCTTCGTCTTGGGCTAGCCATAGATACCTGCTTCTTGATGAGCGCACAGAGTACTTTGAGTGGCTCTGCACCGTTCGATCACGATGCTTCGGATTGCCACCGGGCTTGGTCTCCCTCGGCGGCAACTCTGCATTTCTCAGCGGCTACGAAGCCGGCTCGGCTGTCGGATACCTCTGCGTCAAATGGGTGCGCATGCTCGTGAAATCACCTCAGAGTTGCGCCTTTGCCATGGTGCCAACATTGATGGTACTCACGCCACTCGTCAACAACGACCCGCTGTTGGTTACGCACGGCATCGCGGCATTCCACTCAGGTGTCAAGGTCGCTTCTCTGATTGCAACAGACGGTTCCGTGCTCGTGGTTGCGACCCCGCTTGCTACAAACTTGCTCCTCGACCACTGCCTGGACTTCGTGCGACACCGCAATTCA
Source organism: Emiliania huxleyi CCMP1516 (assembly GCF_000372725.1). Classification (NCBI taxonomy): domain Eukaryota; phylum Haptophyta; order Isochrysidales; family Noelaerhabdaceae; genus Emiliania; species Emiliania huxleyi. Next base: position 504,173 of record NW_005202428.1, on the reverse strand, counting down.
GTTCAAGCGAAGCGCGAATTGGCAAAAAAGCGCCGAAGGCGGTTTAAGGCGCTGCGGAGGAAGGAGCTGCGATTGTACCGGCGGGGCTTTGGCGCCCACCTTGAAATTGCGTGCGGACGCTCGTACTGCTTTTTCAGAACGGAGAGTGGCAGGTTCGAATGGCTACCATCCTCGTCGACGCGCGTCGAGAGGCTCGCTCTGCTAGCGGAAGGTTGCATTCCAGGCGCGCGCGACGGAGGGGCGGAGCAGCGACCGCTGGCGCGGTCGCTGCTCCGTCTGTGACAGACGCGCGCTCTGCCGCTGCAGAGCGCGCGCGTCAGGGCAAGGGGCATGCGTGGCGGCGCGGGACGCGCGGCGGCGGCGGCGAGCACGCTCCGTGAGCGGTGAGGCGGCCGGGCGAGGGCGCGGCGGGTGACGGGTCAAGGGAGCAGCCCACACCCGGCGTCGCTTTTTGAGCGACGCCTGTGGTACGCCTGCGCAGGGGCCGCAGGGCGGTCAGTTGTGGGGCGAGGCGGTGCCGGCCGCGGGCCGGGTGCAAGGCGCCGGCCTCGGCGCCGCCTCGGCGCGCCGCACCCGTGACGGGTCAAGGGAGCAGCCCACACCCGGCGTCGCTTTTTGAGCGACGCCTGTGGTACGCCTGCGCAGGGGCCGCAGGGCGGTCAGTTGTGGGGCGAGGCGGTGCCGGCCGCGGGCCGGGTGCAAGGCGCCGGCCTCGGCGCCGCCTCGGCGCGCCGCACGGGCGCGGGGCGCCTCTGAGCGGGAGCCGAAGGTTTGCCGTGGTGGGAGGTGGTAGGGTGGTGGGGGTGAGTTGACTTTGCCGCAGAGGCCGTCCCTAGCTGTGAACAGCAAAACGGGACAGTATTTTACACTCTGACACCACACTAGGCACGGGACTGGCGCGCACTGGCACTAACACAGGTACACCACGGGAGCCACCTAAGCGACTCCCGCGAGGACGGCGAGGCACTTAGCTCCGTGCACTCGACCGACCGCCCTCGCCGCAGGCAAGCTCATTCACAATCTGCTCTGCGATGGCCGTGTGAAGAACGACTGAGATGCGCTGCTTGTCTGCAGCCCCAGCCAGCTCTTGGTGGTCCAAGTCACCTCATCGAGGTACTGGGCCCGCGTCAGCTTGTTGCAGCGCGTTCGCCGCCTTCCACAGAAGATCGCGCCGACCCCCTTCCTTCCCGAACCCACCGAACGACTCGAACAACAGCTGCTGCACGTCGACGTCCTTGTCCTCCCTGGCGTATGCGATGCTCAAAAGAGAAAGCGGGTACAAAACAAGAACACAACGCACTCTCTCACATGACAAGCGATCCCACGATTGCGGATGTGGGGACTACATGATTACACGAAGGGTGGAGGGGCCCGTCTGCAGAGCTAGGCGGCGCGGGCACCCCCCACTGGGGCCGAGGACAAGAAGCCGCTTGTCGCTTGCTTGTTCTTTTGCTTGTTGATCCAGTCGGTACGCTCCTTGCGCGCCTGCTTGTTGATGTTTTCGGCGTCGCCCGCCACCGCCGCCTTGGAGATCTGCTGCGTGTGGTGGACGACGAAGGAGGAGGCGCTCGCCGACGCCGCCCCATACACCGTCCGGTCCGTGTTGGTGCCCGCCGCCTCCTTGGCGAACACGTGGAGGCACTGCTTGGTGGGCGGCGCAATGCCTCCCAAAGTTTCCACGAGCACCAGCCGCGTTATGGCTTTCTTGACCCACTTCGCGTCGTAGTACTGCGCCCCCATCCACTTCCAGCCCGTATCCGTCTTGACCCACCCCTTTCCATACGCGTGGTCTTTGACCCATCCCTTTCCAGTCGAGTGGTCGAGCGGTCCGTCCCAAAAGAAATCAGACACGTCCTCGAGTCAGTCTCTCAACATCCCTCGAGCGACATCCTCCTCCAATCCATCCACAGCACTCAACACACTCAGCACACCCTGTTTTCGCCTTCGATACATACAAACATACATCCCTGAGTCGGTGGCTCGGTGCGTGAGTGAGTGACCACCCGGGTGACACAGGGTCGCGCCTCCCCCGGCACGAACAGCGAGCGGGCAGGGTTCGCGCCGCCACGCGCCAGACACGCCACACCCACACCTTTCATTCACTTCTTCTCCCCTCCGCCCCTCTGCCTGGCCAGCTGCGTGGCGACCGACCGACATACCACCCGGCCTCCCCACCTGCGTACTCATGCCGCCGCGCTGCAGTCGCCCTTGCCCTCCTCTGCTTCGGCGGACCGCCGCCGCCACAGGCAGACGAAGCCGGCGCGGAAGCTCAGGATCCACCAGCACAGAAAGAGAGCGATGCCAACCCCGTTGCCAACGGCGCCTGCGATGTCATGGCCCCAACTGTGACCGGTTGAGGGGCTCAGGAAAACGGCGTTGGCGGGCGTGCTGCGTGTTGGGGGGCCCGCACACCGGCGACGTGAGACCACGCGGTCCGGTTCTCGTACCGGCGTGCGCGAGAGAAGCCGTTGAGGTGGTTGAAGAAGAAGAGGGTGCACATGACAGTAAGACCGGGGAGCAGGAAGGAGACGTCCTGTGAGTGGGCGGGGCACAGGAGCCATCTCACAGGAGCCGTGGTGCGAGAACCGGGTTCGACGCGTGAGTCGGCTTCATGCACCTTGACCGAGAAGAGCGTGCCGGTGAGCATCAGACCCACCGACAGGTTCCAGATGGCGATCTCGTTCTGCCAGCCAGCGTCGGGCATGCCAGAGGCGTCGTGGTGGTACCCCCAGTTGCTGTGGTTTCCGAACCACTTCTGATTGTGAGGGATGGCCGGCGATTGGAGGATCAGGCCTGCGGCGGCGAGGGAGAGCGCGAGTCAACACTCCCGCTACTTAGCCGCCTCTCGGCGTTGAGCTGGCTTACTGGGCACAAAGCCAAAGAGCACGACAACGAGCACGACGAGACGCGAGGCGGCAGCCGGCGTAACGGAGGAGAGGGCTGGCATCCGTCGAAACTCGAATGAAGGATTTCCGGCAGGAAGGATTTACAACGGGAAAAAAGAAAATATCCCTATTTACGGGCGGCCTCGTGCCTCTCAAAATCCCTGTGTGGTGGCGGCGTGCCGTCCTCCCATCCCTCCCTTGGGTTGTCTGTTTTCTTTCTTTCTTTCTTTTTGCCTCTCAGAAGGGTCTGAGGTTCATGCCGAGACTCAAGGGCTAGTTCCATCTCACAGTGGCAACTCGCGTTACACAATCTTGATTTTGGTCATTTGCGTTCGAACGAGTTGGGTGCGCGGAGCACCGAGCACCGCGGGGTTGTTGCACGAGTATATGGGACACGATGTCTCAAATATGAGGGGTTTTGACTCCTACCAGCTCCTGACGCTATCCCTGGCAGCTCTAATGACCAGGATCAGTAGTGCTACAATAGAGGGTGCCCATACTAGCGCAGGAGCTGCCACACTCGCCCGGACCGTCCCTTTCTGGGTCCGGTTCCGCAGCCCGCGAGAGCCGACAGCGGGGCCGTGCCGCGGGTGCCTACTGCCGAGTGCCACAAACACTGCGCCGTCCCGCCATCACCTACAGGCTGTCTTGTGTGATGGTTGGGATGTCCAAACGCCACCATCTTGGCTCTTGCGACCTCAAACCCGCGAGCTGTATGGGTGGTCCTGACGTCGACAGACGCCCGAGGACCACGGTGAAGCTGAGCTGGAACGAGTCGACAAGTCTCGTCTGAGCCCGTGGCGGTCGCCGGCTGAGTCGCTGTGCACGGACCGGTACCTCAGGCGTCACTTCCGCAGCCTCAGGTCTCACACTCCATCACCTCCGCCGGGACGCTTTCGGTGGCACGCTCGGCGGCGAGTTTGTTGCAGCCCCACAGCGAGCGCGGCGTCGAGCCTAATCGGTCTGGTCGGTCGGCCGCACTCACCGGGTGCCAGGGAGTGCGGCCGACACGCGAGCGGTGCTTCCTGGCAGCGCGCGCCGGCTGTGGGGCTGCAACAAACTCGAGACACGCTTTTTTGGGACATTTTCGACGCTTTTGTCCCATATACTCGTGCAACAACCCCGCGGCGCGCACGGTCGTGTAGTCTGTAGAGCGCGGCCGCCGCGGCTTGCCTAGCTTGGGATGTCCGTTTTGCTTATTTTTTGGCGTGCAGAGACTTAGTTGCCACAAAAATCCATCTCGACAGAATGTACGTACGCTGCGCGAGATAAAACGGACGGCACACAGTCCGATCCAGTTGAGCACTAAACAACAGAGGAGGGACCGTCGCGGCGGTTCCAAGGGGAGAGCAGGGCCACTGCAGTGCTCCGCTACTCCGTCTCGCGCGTGATCGCGAAGCGCAGCACGCACGCGACAAAGTCGCGCGCCGCGATGCCGTTCGTGTTTCCTGCCGAGTCGAGATGGTGCCGCTCGTGGATCTCGTAGAGCGAGAGGACGAGGAGCGCCGCCCGCGCGCGGGCCGCCGCGGGGAAGAGCGAGTGGCTTGCCGACGACCACGGCGCCGCCGCCCGCCGGATCAGCGCCGCCGCCTCGCCCTCGCCGCCCGCGGCGCGCTGCAGCGGCGTCGGCTCGCCCTCGTGCAGGCTTGCGCTGCTGCGCAGCAGGGAGAGAGCGCGGGCGGTGGTGAGGCTCTCAAGGTGCGCGAGCGGCGTCCAGCCGCGGCTGGCGACCAGCCAGGCGGCGAGGTCGGCGTGGCCGCGGCTGTTTGCAATCTCCTCGGGCGTGCCGAAGAGCGTAGCGGCGCGGGAGGCGCCGTAGGAGGAGAGGAGCTTGGCGACCTCGAGGTGGCCGTTGCGGCACGCGATGAGCAGCGGGGCGGCGCCTTGGTTCGAGGCCTGGTTGACCGATGCGCTGGCCTCGAGAAGCAGCCGGGCGATGTCGACGTGGCCGCGCTTGCACGCGACGTACAGCGGCGTGGCGCCTCTGGTGTTGGCTTGGTTGACCGCCGCGCTGGCCTCGAGGAGCAGCCGGGCGCACTCGACGTGGCCGTTCTGGCACGCGATGAAGAGCGGCGTGGCGCCTCTGGCGTTGGCTTGGTTGACCGCCGCGCCAGCCTCGAGAAGCAGCGCGGCGCACTCGAGGTGGCCCTCCTGGCACGCGATGTACAGCGGCGTGACGCCGTTGTTCATGGCTTGGCCGACCGCCGCACTGGCCTCGAGAAGCAGCCGGACGCACGGGGGGTGGCCGTTCTGACACGCCATGAGCATCGCCGTGACGCCGCCGTCCATCGCTTGGTTGACCGCTGCGCCAGCCTGCTGGAGCAGCCGGGCGCACTCGACGTGGCCGTTCTGGCACGCGATGAAGAGCGGCGTGGCGCCTCTGGCGTTGGCTTGGTTGACCGCCGCGCCAGCCTCGAGAAGCAGCGCGGCGCACTCGAGGTGGCCCTCCTGGCACGCGATGTACAGCGCGGAGCCGCCGCGGCCGCCGCCCGTCGTCGCCCCGACGCTCGCGCCAGCTTCGAGCAGCAGCCGCACCGCCTCGGCTTGCCCGTGGCGAGCGGCCCAGGTGAGCAGCGTGTCTTGCTTCTCGGTGTCGAGCCGCGCGTCGAGCTGGGCCGCGAGCGACGTGCCGCGCGTCCGCCGCCCGGAGAGGAGGGCGCGCAGCGAGCCCAGGTCGCCCACCGCCAGCTCGGCGGGGCTGACGGCTGGGCCGCTCATTATCTGCCAGAAAAAGAAACGCTGCAGCGAAGAAATGAAAAGAGGCGGGCGAACATTACGAGAGCCCTCCCACCCGCCCCCCTCTCCCGCTCTTGAGCACGCTGGATCCCGGTGTACGCATCTGTCGATCTCGCCCACATGCCACAAACCACCTAGTCCTAGACAGAGTTGCCCCAAACGCTACGTACAAGACAGTAGATAGAGTAGAAGGATCTCCGACCGTACCTCCGTCTATATCTGTGGTACATGATGGTACAATACCGCCGCCACCTTGCATCTCTCAAAAGGCAGTGGCGAAGATCGCCTCGGCGGGGTCCACCGCCGCCACCTTGTCGTCCTTGCAGTACTTGCGGCGCTTGGCGCGCGGCACGTCGTCGGTGTCGTCGGGCAGCACGCCCTCGATCAGGCGGTGCCTGGTGGGCACGAAAGTCGCCACCGCCGACGCAGGCTTGACCTGCAGCGCGAGCGCCTCCTTGATCAGCTGGGCCACCACCGCGTTGGCCTGCTGCAGCCTCTTGAGCGCGGCGGAGGGGCGAAGCAGTGAGACGAGCGGGAAACGCACGAGCGGCATCACGCGGCTCACTACCTCCTCCGTGCGGCCCGCACGCGACGCCCAGCGCAGGGCGTGCTCGAGGACGGCGCTCTCACTGGCCACGACGAGCTTGTCCTGCGCGAGCACCATCGAGAAGGACGCTGCGTCGAGCTCAAACAGGCTGCCGTCCGCGACGGCCTTAGGGAGGAACACTGCCGTCAGCTCGGCGAGCGCGTGGCACGCGGAGCCGAGATGGCGGAGCCGCGATGGCGGGGATGCCACGGGCAGCGCCGCGTGCATCGCGTCCCGAAGCCGCGTCCGCAGAGTGTTGACGCCGCCCGACGTGTCCAGCCCCCGCTCGCTGAGCTGCTCCTTGAGCGCGTTCGTGTCGGCGGCCTATACACCATAGTGGGCGATATAGCCGAATCCAGCGATGGCTGTGACACGAACCCGCTCAAGGCCGCGGCGTTAAAGTCGCACGCGTGCGCGCGCAAGCAGAGGAGCAGCTCGGCGGGGCCGAGGGGCTCGTTGACGCTCTCGGTGGCGAGGAGCCACATGTTGAGGACGTCGGCCTTGCGCTGCCGTGCGGGGACGGTCACCGTGCCGCGAACGGTGATCTTGCCCTCTACGGCGGCGGTCGGGATCTGCTGGGGGGGGAGGAACTCATGCCAGCCCAAGCCCTGCCCCGCCGGCAACGTAGACATCGCAGCATCGTTGTCGCCCCTCCACTCCTTGTTGTTGGCTTTGATGGTGAACTCCACCTGCTTGCCCGTGACGTGCCCCACGTTCTTCATGTAGAGGCCGAGAGAGCCATCGTCGCGCTTCTCGGCATAGAGCCTGTGCTCGTCAAACTTGACTCCATCTCGGTCGCGAGGCCGCCAGAAGAGGTCTTTGCTCAGCGGGCCGTCGAAAGCGGTTTGGCTGCCGGTGTAGCCGGGCGACGTGATGTCAATGTCGAGGTTCGGCACGGTCACCGTGTCCTCCTTGACGTGGCTGACAACCTCGAGGATGGAGCTGAGGCCCAGCGTCTTGAAGGCGGGCTGCAGCGCGCCCATCGGCATGAGGCGTGCAAGCGCCGCCGCGGCATCCTCGCGCAGCTTCTGCCAGCCTGCGCTCGTGGCGTCAGCCTCAACGTGCTTGTCGGCGGCGGCGAGGACCAGCGCCGCCGAGCGTGCGTCCAAGTTGTTTCGCAGGGCAGACGCTGTGGAGCGAAACACTGCGCCGAGCTCCCACCGAGCCGCGAGCTCGCAGGCGCCGAGCAGGACGACCGCATCCGCCTCGTCGTTTGCGCAGGCCGCGCAGTGCAGCGACTTCATGACGTGCTCGAGGACAGAGAGCGTCGCCTCCGTCTTGATGGTGCCACTCTGAGCCTCGGCAGTGTGCGCGGCGAACATGCGCTCCAGGACGCGCGAGTTGCTTGTGAGCACGTGCCGCAGCGCAGGGACGGCTTGCTCGTCGAGAGAGAGCAGCTTGACGTCGGGCCTGAAGCTGAGCTGTGCCAGCGTTCGGCCTTGCTCTTGCAGCTCGTCTTGCAAACGGGTCACCTCCTGCGTGACTTCGCTCTCAACCGCATCCACGCACGAGTTGAACTCGGGGCCTGGCCGGACGGCACGATGCTGCCGCACGGCTCGGAGCCTGACGAGGCTGGCGGCGAGGCTCTCTGGGAGGCCCTGCTGCATATGCAGATACCGTCGCGACGGTAGTGTCCTGGAGAGTGTCCTGGAGGCCACGATGGCCGGGGGTGTGGGCCTGGGGGACAGCGCGGAAAAAGAATTTAACGACCCGCCCTCGCACAACGAGCAAGGAGGGCGGAGCTGCGCCGAAAGGCGAAAGAAGCCGAGAGAACAAGGGACCGGCAGGCGGCGGCGGCGCAGGACGAGGCAGAAGAGAATGACGCGACAGAGGAGGAAATGACAAGGGAGAGAACGACGAGAGTGGGACGGCCGCGAGGTGGCATGAAGGTTGCAGCGAGAATCGGCGAGAGACTGCGAAAAGAGATAGGAAGAGGCAGACTCCCTAGGGTGGGCGACGGCTAGCGCATCACACTCCTCTCCTTAAAATCCCTGTGTGGTGGCGGCGTGCCGTCCTCCCATCCCTCCCTTGGGTTGTCTGTTTTCTTTCTTTCTTTCTGGTGGCGGCGTGCCGTTCTCCCATCCCTCCCTTGGGTTGTCTGTTTTCTTTCTTTTTGGGCACGGGGCTGGCGCGCACTGGCACTAACACGGAAAAAGAACTTAACAACCCGCCCTCGCACAACACTGCTCACTGGGCACGGGGCCGGCGCGCACTGGCACTAACACAGGTACACCACGGGAGCCGCCTAAGCGACTCCCGCGAGGATGCAGGAAACGCGCAAGGCGACTCGTTACGTTTCGTGAAAAATGATGAAGAAATTCGTCCGACGAACAGCAATTTCGCGACTTTCGTAACACTCACAGCGGGTCATATGAGAACCGGCGACGCACGCGCAGGCACCATGCGTGGAGGCGCGCGTGTGTGGGCGTGTTCTCTGCGGCGGTGCGGGTGAGGCTTGCCGTTTGTCCGGATAATCCGACGTGCCGGCCGCTGGCATCGCGGGCCACAGCTCGCACCAGAGGGGGTGTGGTGCCGTTTGCGCCGCCGTCGCCCGAGCCGTCGCCCGAGCCGTCGCCCGAGCCGTCGCCAGAGCCGTCGCCAGAGCCGTCGCAGAATGCATGCGGCGCTTGCGCCGCATGCATGTGTTTCGCGTGCGTCGATGGGATCCCTTCGGGATGCTATCCCTATGATCCTGCCGGGCAAGCAGGGTCCGCCGCCTTCCTTGCAGCGGCTGCCTTGGCCTTCGCAGCGGCCGCGCGCCTCGCCTTTGCGGCGGCCATCGCCGCCTCAGCTGCCGCAAGTGCCGCGGCCGCGGCTTCCTCCTCGGCCGCGGCTTCCTCCTCCTCCGCCTCTGCCTCCTCCTCCTCTTCCTCCGCCTCCTCGGCCAAGCGCTCCGCCTCGACCATCTCAGCTAAAGCCGCTGCCTGGCTCTCCGCCGTGATGCCGAGCCGGATCCTCTCCTCGTGACAACTTTCGAGAAGCCTGATCAATCTCGCCTCCTCGGCCTTCTTTGCGGCCTCGGCTGTGGCTGCCTCCGACAGCACCTCGGCACCCTCTGATGGCGCCTCTGCACCCTCCACCGCCGCCTCGGGCTCCTGCGACGGCCCAACGGCGCCGCTCCCACCGCCCTTCTTCTTCTTCTTGCCCTTGCCCTTGCCGCGCTTCTCCGCCTCGACCTCCGCCAGCAGCTCCTCGGCGTGCCGCGCCGCCTCCGCCTCCGCCGCCGCCCGCTCCGCCGCCCTCTCCGCCGCCTCCGCAGCCCACGCCGCCTCCTTCGCCACCGCCTCGGCCGCCGCCTCGGCCGCCGCATGCTCCTCAAGGGCGCGCACGCACTCGGTGCTGCCCTCCTTCTTGGCAAGCTGCAGCGCTGTGCGTCCACTCGCCGTGCGCAGTTCCATGTCGGCGCCCGCCCGCAGCAGGCAGAGTACGGCCGCGGGGTGGTTTGTGTAGGCGGCGCCCATCAGTGCGGTGATGCCGTCGCTGCTCTGCAGGTCGATCGAGGCGCCACGCTGCAGCAACGTCGTGGCCAGCCGCTCGTGGCCGTAGAGGGCGGCGTACACCAGCAGCGTAAAGCCGCTCACACCCGCAACAGTGAAAGTCGCATCCACCCGCCCGCCGCCGTCGAGCCACGTCAGCACCGCCGCCTCCTCGCCTTGCTCAGCCGCCTCCACGACCTCCTCGGGGACGGCGTCCTCGCCCGTTCCGCTCTCCACGCGGCCAGAAACGGGCGCGGCAGTTGGTGCCGCCGCCGCCCCCTTGCCCGAGGCGGCATCGCCGTCCGCCCCCGCGCCGCCCGCCTCGACCGCCGCCGCGTCGCGCCTCTTAGCCGCCACCTCGCCAAGAAACGTCTTGACGGCGGCGACGCACTCGGTGTGACCCTTCTCTTTGGCGATCTGCAGCGCCGTCTTGCCCCCCGCAGTGCGCAGCGCCATGTCTGCGCCCGCCCGCAGCAACTGGAGCACGACGGCAGGGTGGCCGTAGTCGGCGGCGCCCGTGAGCGCAGTGCAGCCGCTAACGTCCTGCAGGTCGACCTCTGCCCCGTGCCGCAGAAGCAAGTCGACCACGCGCTCGCAGCCTTGGTCGGCGGCCAGCATCAGCGTGGTGCAGCCGACGCTGTCCTGAAGGTTGATCTCCGCGCCGTGCTGCAGCAGCGTCTCGACCACCTGCACGTGGTGGTTGATGGCCGCGGCCATCAGCGCCGTGACTCCGTTGCTGTCTCTCGCGTTCACCTTCGCGCCCCGCTTCAGCAGAACCTCGACCAGCTGCTTGTGATCGTGTCCGGCGGCGATCAGCAGGAGCGTACAGCCACTCACGCCGCGATGCACGCACGTCGCGTCAACCTGCCCGTCCCCGGCGAGCCACGTCTGCACCACGCCCGCCTTGCCGTTCGCCGCCGCTGTCTCGATCTTTTTCGGGATCGCGAGCGACGCAGCCTGTGACGCCGTTGAAGCAACTGCGCGCCCTTTGCCAGTGCCGGTTCGGCCGGGCATGAGGGCGTGCTGGAGGAGCGGAGGAGGCCACCCCCGCACGGGGTACCCGGTAGGGAGGTAAAGAATTCAAATAGAATCCCTTCTCTCTCGCACACAGGTTCGACACAGGTACGCCACAGTACCAAAAGAGGCACAGTCGCGGGGGCGCCTACACGAAGGCGTCGAGGTGGGCGAACGAAGGGGGGAGGCGGCAATCGATCGCCCTCACTCACCCTTACGACGCCCACCCCGGGCCCTGCGCGCCGCCTCCGCTGCACGCTTGCCCGCCTTCTTCGCCCCGAGGGGCGTGGCGTCCTGCGGAGCAGGCTCGCCCCCTCCCTCAGCCACATCAACCGCATCTCCTCGGCCTCCAACGCCTGGCCGCTAGAGGGTGTGGACCGTGAGTTGAGGAAATCGGGGGACGCGATCTACTTCGCCACAGACGGTCCCGCGCCTCGCCGCTATGACGGGGACACGCACCGCGCAGCGGCGCGTGCCACTGTCTTTGTCCGGAGTGAAAAGTCCAACGCACTCGTCGGTGACGGTGTCCCCCAACCTGCGCCGCGCTCGGCGAACCTCGACAGCGCCTTCGGTGGCATGCAGCTCTTTGCGCCTGAAGCCTGGAGAGCAGCTCCACTGCTGCTCACACGCTCTGCACAGATAGCACAGCCCACTGTGCGGCTGCCACAGCTGTGACAGCGATGGGCTCGCCCTCACTGGCCCTCAGTCACTTGTGCTGCGGCTTGTGTGAGCGACACTGCTCGGCGACTGCCGGCACACTGTGAGACCATGGGTGTGAGGTTAAACCACGCTACCAGCGCTTGGTCACATCGGCCCCGAGGTCAGATCCTTCCACTCTGTTGATGACAAGACTTGTCTACTGGCTGGAGCCGAGCAGGAGGGCCCAGCGCACAACCGCTGGTCAACTCAGGGTCCACCCCCCGTAAGTCCGCTCCGCGCCGGGAGGTAAAGAAAAGCGTGTGGGACTTCAACTTCCAAGTCCCGGAAATTGCATTTCCGAAGGCGGGGGCGGGCACCGGAGCCGGTATAGGATAAGCCGGCCCGCACACACACATGCCCTGGTGTGGGCCCCCCAACTCGACATTGCGCGTGCACACAGACACACAGAGTACTGACTTCACTGACAGACACAATAGTCACAAGTCAGTACAGGATTCCTACACACACCGTCGCCCGCGGCGGCGCGTCCGCTACCCAACCAGCCCTTCAGCAGCGCCGGGCTGTGGCTGAAGTGGTACTCGTCGAACGCATCGGGGTACTTCCACGCGTCGTACTCGGGCGTGCTCACACACTGTCTCACGCGCTGCCACAGCCGCCACGCCTCCCGTACCTACATTGAGAGGGAACCCTCTCTTCGTCGCAACCACCAATTCGCCTTCCGCCGCTTCTCTCGGCGCCGGCCAACGAGCTCCTCGCGTGTGTTGGTCGCCGTGGGGTCGATCGTCGCGGCAAGGGAGAGCCGCCTCAGCTGCTGCGACCGCCTCGCTGCTGCTCGGATTGGGAGGCGGCCCCGCGGTCTCCACGCCTGGTCACGGCACGGCACTATGGTCGGGGCAGAGGAGCGAGCGAGCAGTGCGCGCCTCGCCGGGGGAGACCGTCGGCAGCCACAACCACGAGCGAACGGTAGGCGTGCCTACGGGCGGACGGCAGCTCTCAAGGGGTTTGCCCGTCCACCACACACAGACGTTGAGGGGAATGCGCGTGCCATGGACCGAAGGTGGGTGCACGTTGAGGCCGCACCTACGAGGAGCGACCGCAGAGCATGCGGGCGTGTGCACGCACCTGCCGCCGGCCGCAACGCTGTGGCCAGCGCCCCGCGTGAAAGTACGCTGCGCCAGAGAGGTGGGCGAGGCGCTGCATCGCAACTAGCCGACCCGGCGCGGTCTCATGGGCGAAGTGCAGCGAGACCCCAAGCCCGCGGGGCACCGCCTCGGCAGCAAGCTCCTCCGTCGCCTGGACGACATACGCGTTGAGAGGGCCTGTCGCACGGGGGCGTGGGGTTGGAGGCCGTAGGCGCTGCCTCTTTGTGCGCTCCTCCGCAGAGCAGAATCGGCGACGCGGAGGCCCGCCTCGCCTTTGCCCAGCAGGGGCACCAACAGACAATGGCGGCCGCGGCCGACTCCGCGAGCGCTATCCAGGCTGCAGCGGCGGCTGTCGAGAAGGCCGAGCGGGCTCTCGACACCGCCCTAGAATTGGCACGGCCTGCAGATGCAGCGTTTGTCCGTCGTCCTCCACACCGCTGTGGCGTGGCAGACGGTGAACGAGCTAGCGTGCGGGGAGAGCGGCATTGTACACGGTGCGGAGTGCATTGCCGTTCTTAACGGAGTCGCTTAGGCGGCTCCGGTGGTGTGCCGGTGTGTGTGCCAGTCCGCGCCAGTCTGCGCCCTTGTCGTGCCAGTGTGCTGTGAGAGAGGCTTGTATTTTAAGATTCTTGCGGTGTCTCTTGGCAGCGAACATCGGGTCCCCACCCAAGGGCAACCCAAGTGGACTTCACCATTCAGGGAGGATGGTCAAATTCTTTTGCCGGTGGCTTCCTAACCCATTGACAACGGCACAGAGCAGGGTAGGAATTCACAAAAAAACCGAACACCCGGAGTCCGCAAACCCAGCGAAAATTTCTTCTTGGCGTGCCCGGCACGTCCGCAATCCGACCCGGTTTGTCGCTTACCGCTTTTGATGGTGCTGCCCGAGGCATGCTGCGCCTGGGCGGCCAGGTGCGTGCGGTGCACCGGGCCGCTGGTGAGTGATGAGAGGAACACCGACGATGAAGACGAGATGTCGCTCAAGGGCTCCTTCTCCGGGCCAGCGGCACAGCACCGCAAGCTCTCCATGCTCGTCGCCCGGTCGGGCGTCGACCGCTCTCTGCTGGTGGACGGAGCGGTTCCGGTTGAGGCGGAAATTGGAGTTTGCGGGCGCGGCCTGGTCTTGTGGGAGGGCCTCGCGTGGAAGAAGCTCAAGCGGGCGACAGTGCCTGTGGTCGGCACAGTCGCCGGCAAGAGTGGCTGGGGCAAGCGATTGATTCGTCTGTACCCTGGCTGGTTGGAGTGGCTCGATGTGGAGGGCGAGGAGCTCAAGGGCGTGGCCCCGCTCCTCGTACCGCCGGCGATCGACGCCGAGGAGCCGCACCTCCTGCAGATCGGCTTTTTCAGTGAGTCGCGCGACAAGGGAGCGCCAACCGCACACAAGCGCTGCCTCAAGGTGGAGTCCTCCCGCGCTTCTGGCCCGCCTCTGCGACTCTCACGCGCCTCCTCGACCTCCTACACTTCTTCCCGCCCGCGCCCGCCCTCGCGCACCACAGGTGTCCTTCACCGCGTGGGGTGCCGAAAAGTACCACGCGGGCGTCGGTGCGAACCACGAGGCGTACACCTTCTCGCCGCCGGACGAGAACGAGGTGTGGCGCTTCCAGCAGGCCTTCCACGCCGCGGTCGAGCCGGCGGGCCTGCTGGGCGTCAGCGCCCGTGAGCGCGAGGCGTCCTCGGCAGAGGCTCCCACCTCGGGAGAGGCCGGCGAGGGCGGGGTGGCCCCTTTAGCGGCGGAGAAGAGGGGGTCCTACCTCGGCAAGGCGGCCTCCGTCCTCGGCACGATCCACCGGCCGATCTCGGTGCTCTCGCCGCGCAGCAAGAAGGCGGAGAGGGTCGCGTGCGAGGTGGTCGCCGAGCCGGAGGCCGACGAGGCGGTCGTGGGGGCGGCGGAGGGCACGGCGGACGACGGTGCGTCGGCGGCGGCGTGAGAGAGGCTGGGGGCACCTCTCGGCGACTGAGGGTGTGCGGTGGCTGGCTGCACACGTGGATGGACGTGCAGCGGTGCACGGTACCGTGCAGGCGGCGCCATGGATGGAGACGAGAGAGCGCGCAAGCAAGAGAGACATTTTTGGTCGTTCGTGAGGCTAGTATCCGTCCACACTCAACACCGCGGGCTTGTGTTCGTGCCGCCTTTTTTCCCCACAAGAGAACTCCGCCAGACGGAAATGTAATAGTCAAGTCGGTTTATCCGACGGTGTGACACTCTTCCACGCGTCTCGCTCACGCTGAAGCGCACGTGCTCGCCTCAACTGCTGGCGCGCGCGCCCGGCCACCCACTCACCCACACCCTCACACGCCCGCGCCAGTCTTCCCCAGGCTTCTCAGTGGCCGCCATGCAGCCCCGACACCACCTTGGTCAGGTCATTCACCCACTTCGAGATCTCCGTGTTGTCGTCCGAGGAGAAGAGGAGGCTCGCACTGCCTCCGGCGCTCTTGGCCGCCTTGGCATGCCGCGAGCCAGGGTGGAGCTCGAGCTTGAAGGATTTGAGGTCGCTCCGCGCCACTTTGCTGACCTGCGCACCGGGCGAGAGCGGGCTTCGCTGGGAACAACAACCGCGGCGGCAGGCGCGTTCGGCTGCGCCGGAGCCCTCTCCTCTCGGCCATCTCTCGCCCCTCTCTCCCGGTGGCCCTCTGTGGGCTCCCTCTCTCGGGCTCACGTCTGCGCGGAGGTCGAGGCTCATCTTTGGTGGCTTGGTGTGATCCGCCTGTGGGCCGAGCAGGGGGGGGGACGCGATCTGAGCGGAGGGGGGGCGGAGGGAGGGAGCCGGCGAGCTTGGAAGATTGCGCCGCCGGCGCCCGGCGGCCTCCCGCCACGCACCTTTTTGTCGAAGACGTCGAGCTTGCCTCCGCTCAGCACGCACCACCGCTTGCTCTTGTTGGCGCTCAGCAGGCCCGAGCGGTGGACGTGCTCGGCGTCCCCGCCGCCTCCTTCTCCGGTAGCGCCGCCGCTGGGGTTGGGGGGCGCCCAGTGCTCGCGCGGCGGCGGCGGCGGCGGCGGCGGCGGCGCCGGCGCCATCTTGGAGCCCCTCTTGTGTCCAAACTTGATTGCGGAGGCGGCGCCGGCGACGCTCAGGCGGCGGCCCTTCTTCTGCAGGGAGCTGTCCTCGTCGTCGTATCCGGCGGGGCGGCTGTAGTCCTCGTAGCTAGAGGGCGGCTGCTGGTACTGCGTCTGCTGCGGCTGCTGGTACTGCTCCTGGTACGATGGCGGGGGCGGCGGCGGCGGTGGCGGCGGCGGCGGCCGCTGCTGCTGCTGCTGCTGCTGCTGCTGCTGCTGCTGCTGCTGCTGCTGCTGCTGCGCCTGCGCGTCCACCACCGCCTGTGCTGCCGCCGCCGCCTCCGCAGCCTCCGCCGCCGGTGGCAGCAGACCCGAGGGTAGCTGCAGCGGCATCGCCGCGCCCTTGTAGCGCGCCGCGGCAATGTGCAGGGCGACCGCGAACTCATTGCGCGCGAGGTAGCCGTCGCCGTCGGTGTCGCACAGCGCCCACACGGCGTCAATGTCTTCGCTTGGGAGCCTACGTCAGGATGATCCCTGCGGTCTGAGGTTGGGGAGACATGGGTAGACATGGGGAGGTATGGGGAGCTCATGAAAGCACCGTCCAGAGACAGGGCTAGGATTCGGCGCGCGCATCGCGGGAGAGCGCACAAGAGGTGTGCAAGTGCTGCGAGAGAGTGCGGCAGCACAGCCAGCAAGACCTACCCCCTCGAGAGCTACTTGAACTACAAATGCGGGGGCCTCCGCATCAGGCTTGGCGCACACCTTGCGCGGCTGAAGGTGGGCTCCGCCTGCGCGCGGCTGATGGCCCAGCTTCCTCGGCAGAGCGAGTGGAAGAGCTGGACGTACCGCGCGTACTCGGGGCCGCCCATCGCAACGATCGGCGGCGGCGGCGGTGGCGCCGGTGCCGGCGCCACCGCATGCGGCGGCCCGCCAAAGGTGCTAGCGCCGAAGGAGGCGAAGCCGGTCGTGGGTGCCGGCGCAAGCGCTGGCGGCGAGGAGAAGGAATCGAAGCCAGGCGACGGCGCGGGCGCGGGCGGTGAGGGAAAGGGTTCGAACCCAAGCGCTGGCGCCGGCGCGGGCGGGGCGGAGAAGGAATCGAACCCAGGCGCTGGCGCCGGCGCGGGCGGGGCGGAGGTTCCAAAGGACGTGCCAAAAGCAGTGGGCAGAGCCTGCGTCTCGTAGCTGCTCAGGAAACCGGCAGGAGCAGGGGGCGCTGGCTGTGCCTGCGGCGGCTGCGGGTAGGCGGCCTGCTGCGGCGCGTGGGGCGGCGCGGGCGGCTGCGAGGACGGCGCCTGCTGTTGCCACGCCGGCGGTGGCTGCAACGCGCCAAACGGGTCGCTTGCAACAGTGCCAAATGACGCAGCCATCGGCGTGGCTTGGGTGCCGTGTGTGTCGCCGCCAGGGGCGCACGCCGCTGGCTGGGGCGCCTCGCGGGTGTGCGGCGGCCAAGCCTGCGACGGCGAAGACAGCGCCTGCACCATCGGCTGCATGGCGAACGCTTGCTGCGGCTGCTGTGGCGGCTGCGGCGGCTGCGGCTGCGGCTGCTGCTGCTGCTGCTGCTGCTGCTGCGCCTGCGCGTCCACCACCGCCTGTGCTGCCGCCTCCGCCTCCGCCGCCGCCGCCTCCGCCGCCGCCGCCGCCGCGGCCACTGCGGCCGCCGCCGCCTCTGGCATCCCCTCCCGCCACTGCCCCAGCTGCTGCTGCTGAGCAGGCGTTAGGTCGGGGAGCGCTCCCGCCCCGATGAAGGCGGCGGCGGCGGCGGCGAGGCGCCCAAAGGAGTCTGCGTCGATCGGCGGACCGCTCTCCTAGTGTGTGCAGACTAGGGACTGAAGGCAAGTACTTCACCCCCCCCCCCTCCCCCCCCCCTGGCGCCCGCCTTCTGGGCCACCCCGTGGACGAAAGTGCGACTGTGATAGCCAAGGGCTGACGCGGCAGCTACGAAGACAGTGATCTGAACATCCAAGAGAGGGGTACACATTGAGGAAGGAAATACGTGCCGTCTCGAGTGCTACTTCCGCAACGCCTTCAGCATCTACATCTTCTCTCCCACGGGTCGCCCGCAGCGTGCGCCGGCAGTTCGGCGGCGAGGCAGAGGTGGCGGAGCGAGTGCAGCAGCTCATGCCTACAAGGAGAAGCCTCTGCAACGGCTTAGGGGAAGCTCCGCGCTCGAGATGGATGAGGGGCGCGCGAGCTGTGCTTGCCGGGGCAGGCAGGGCCGCCCCTGCGCGAGGGCCGCAAAGGCGAGTGTGGCGTCGGGCGCCAGCTGCTGTTGCGGCCGTGGCTCCAGCTTCTGCGGTGGCGTCGAGCGGAGAGGAGACGGCTCTCCGCCCGCCATCTCCGTCCGCCGCTCCGAGGCCAGGTCCGAAGCCAGGGGCATGCTGGAGCCGCTGCCGATGGCGTCGTCGCCCGGCTGCTCCACAAATAACCCCTGCGGCGGATATCCGTGTGGCGGCTGCTCGAGGCTCTGCGGCTGGTAGCCGGTCTGGTAGCCTTCGTAGTGCTGGCCGGCCGATTTCGCCGCCGGGACAACTTGCTCTTGCGGAGAGGCCGCAGTCATTCCGCCGATCCCGCAGCTGCCCGCCCCGCCCATGCCACAGCCGCCTATGCCCAAGCCACCCAAGCCACCCATGCCGCCGCCGCCGTTCCCGCTACCCACGCCGCCACCCTGCGGGTTGCCGCTAACCCATCCCGTTGGCGAGTCTTCGCCGTTGCCGTTTCCGCCTGGGCTAGAGAGCGTCGTGGCTGCGAGGCAACCCAGCTCAGCGAATGGATCCATTGAAAGCTGCTCGGAGGGGTTTGTTGATCCAGTGGCGAACAGGGCGAGGTTGTATGAAATCGCGAATTCTTTTCCTGGCGTGTAATAGTGCTATGCCTCAGCGGCCGCGGGCGAGCGGGGCGTGTGTGCGCCACGCGCCGCCGCTCCGGCCGGATCACACGAGCCCCCCTCCCGCGGCTCGTCGCAGGAGAGCGGGTCGGCTCGGTGAAGATGCTCGGTCTGTCCTCGCCAAAAGTTTGTCCGGCTCGACGTCCGGCCCCGGGCGTCGGGCCGTGGCGGCGACAGCAGGCGTGCTCCAGCGCCGCCTCGTGCGCGCGCACGCGCAGCGGCGGCGCCTCCGCACCACCCGAGCCGCCGCCCGGCCGAGCGAGGAGCAGAGAGACGACGAGAGACATCCTGATTCAAGTTCTTTCTTTTACGGCGGCTCCCGTGGTGTACCTGTGTTAGTGCCAGTGCGCGCCAGTCCCGTGCCAGTGTTGTGCGAGGGTGACTACGATTCTTTCTTTTAGCCCCCCGCTACCCGGTTGCACTCGTGCGACGTAGCGGGGGGCCACGACTACGTTTACGAAAACATAAGTAGTCCCGCGAGGTGTGAATTGGCCGCCCCAGTAGCCCCCATTTCCACTGGGGACGCTTTTTCGTGGCAAACCCAAAGTTGCGCTGCGCGCGAAGCCGCTTTTGAAAGCGCGAAACGAATCTCGTCCTACCTCCCACCGGCCCCACCGGCTTTTCGTCGCCCATGCTCGGTCTCGACTTGAGTGCCGCTCGACTGGCCGATGAAGAGCGACCCGTACGACGCGCACTTGTCGTCCTCCCTCCTCGCCACATGACGGCCGCCCCCCGACACCGACAGTCGCGCTCCGCACGCCTTCGAGGTCAGCTGCGGCCGAGCGACGATCGGCTCGCTCCGATCGCTGGGCGCGGTCACTCTCCGGCCCATCACCCGCCTGCCGATCACCTGTCCGCCTCGCCGCGCGCGGGCCGCTCGCCTGCTCGCCACCGCCGCCGCGCGTCCCCGCGCCGCCACGCTTCCCTGTGCACCTGACCGCGCTCGAGCTGCGCACAGACGGCGCGCTCTGGCAGACAGAGCAGCGGCCGCCCAGGCGGTCGCTGCTCCGCCCCGTCCGAATCCGTCCGCCCGCGCGTGCCGCTGCCGCCGCCGCCGCCGCCGCCGCCACCGCCGCCGCGTTTCCCCGCGCCGCCAGCGTCCTCGCACCTGACCGCGCTCGAGCTGCGCAGGCAGACGGCGCGCTCTGGCAGACAGAGCACGAGCGGCCGCCCAGGCGGTCGCTGCTCCGCCCCGTCCGAATCCGTCCGCCCGCGCGTGCTGCTGCCGCCGCCGCCGCCGCTCCACCCGGTGCCCGTGTGCCGTGAGAGTTGCTTTGTGCATGTGTATATGGGTGTGGACTTATATGTCACACTTGAGCCTCTACCTATGATAGTAGACCGGTACTCGGGTTTGGATGGTAGCGGGGGGCCCCGCCGGAGGCTGGTTACTGATAAACCAAAATAGTTAGAGGCTGCGCAGGCCGTCCCGTTTGCTGTTTGAAACCGCCTGTTGCGCTGGCCGCTGCGCGCGCGCGCGCTGGCCGCTGCCGGGGCTCTGTCTCACTCTCACGTGCCGCAATATGTGTCACACACGGCGGCTTCTGCCACCTCTCGATTGGTTCTACTTTCTCCGCACACCTACCGGGGAAGGGGCGCTTGGGAGCGGGGGCGGGGGCGGGGGGGCGCGCAGCGCGGCTGCGC
>NW_005202428.1:481812-484054 GCF_000372725.1 Emiliania huxleyi CCMP1516 | reverse complement strand
CCGCGGTGCAACCGCGCGCACCGCGCGTCTGTCGGGCGGGCGGAGCAGCGACCGCTGGCGCGGCCGCTGCTCCGTCTGTGCCAGAGACGCGCGCTCTGCGCCGCTGCAGAGCGCGCGCGTCAGGGCAAGGGGCATGCGTGGCGGCGCGGGACGCGCGGCGGCGGCGGCGAGCACGCTCCGTGAGCGGTGAGGCGGCCGGGCGAGGGCGCGGCGGGTGACGGGTCAAGGGAGCAGCCCACACCCGGCGTCGCTTTTTGAGCGACGCCTGTGGTACGCCTGCGCAGGGGCCGCAGGGCGGTCAGTTGTGGGGCGAGGCGGTGCCGGCCGCGGGCCGGGTGCAAGGCGCCGGCCTCGGCGCCGCCTCGGCGCGCCGCACGGGCGCGGCGAGCCTCTGAGCGGGAGCCGAAGGTTTGCCTGTGGGAGGTAGGTAGGTAGGTGGGGTGGTTTGACTTTGGAGCAGAGGCCGTCCCTAGAACAGCAAAACGGGACAGTATCGCAGATGCCGATCACCAAAGTTCAAAGTTCAACGATGGCGACAGCAGCGCTCGGCGCGAGCCGATTTCACCCCGCCCCACAATCGCCGATGCCGTTGGCCCGCGCCTCACTTCCGGAGCGCAAGCACGCGTTGGCGGCACTGCCCAACGACCGCGCCGCATGGCGCGCGGCGCTGCCTCGCCGAGCCGCAAAGAAGGCCGCAGCCCTCATCAAGAGCCTCGCTGGCTCAGAACCACAGAGGCCGAAGCTGGACAAACGCCTCCGGGAGCAGGTGGCGCTCCGCGTCGAGCGCTCGGACCCAGCGCTCGCCGCCATCTACCGTCGCTGCTTCGACACGCTCGAGCCGCTGATCAGCGTCCGCCGCGGCGAGCTGCAGTCTGGACGGCGTCCGACGCTCGCCTTCATCTCGACGGGCGACATCCCGCAGATGTGGCTGCGCGACTCGACGGCGCAGCTGCTGCCCTACCTACGACACTCGCGCGCCGAGCCCGGCGCCGGCGCCCAGCGCCACGGCGGGCTAAACGCGACTCACCGCCCTACGCTCGAGCTCGCTGCCGCTCTGCTGCGCGCGCACACGCTGTGCCTTTCCGTCTCCATATACGCCAACAACTGCAGGCAGGCCTTCAGCGCCGGCGCCGGCCAGTCGTGGCCCGACATCACCTTTGGCAAGACGGGCTGGAACCCAGGCTCGCAGTTCGAGCTCGACTCGATCAGATCTCCCGAGATTTCCTGAGGCTGACCCGAGATTCCCCGAGACTAGGCTCGCAGTTCGAGCTCGACTCGATCGGCGCCTACCTCGAGCTCTCTAGCGAGAGTAACCCGAGAATACCCGAGGTTTACCCGAGGTTTACCCGAGACTAGGCGCCTACCTCGAGCTCTCGGGCGAGGTCTGGGCGAGGTCGTCTGGCGCCGAGAGCGTGCGCAGCGCCACGTTCGACGCGGACTGGCGGCGCGTGGTGCGCCGGCTGCTCGCGCTGATGGCTGTCGAGCAGCAGCACGAGGCGCCGCGCGCCCCTCCCATGCGCGCCCTTTGCGCCCTCCTGCCCTGCGGCCCTCCGACCACTCGCGCCGCCGCGCCGGCCGCACTGCCCTGCCCCGTGCCCCACTCCGCACGCGCGCTGCGCTGCCGGCAGACGCTCTCCATGCACGAGTACCCCGGCGTGGCCGGCGTCTCGCAGTCGTTCCCGGAGCTCTCGCGGGAGGGGCGCGGCACGCGCGTGCGCGGCGGCGTTGGGCTCATCTGGTCGGGCTTCACGCCCGGAGACGACTCGCCTGCGCTTGGGTACGTGCCGTCGAGCATGCTGATCTAGACCTTTCCTGGACCTCTCCTAGACCTGTCCTGGACCTGTCCCTGACCTCTCCTGGACCTAGATACGTCGTGCCGTCCAACATGCTGATCGCCGTCCAGCTCGCGCGGCTGCGCTCCATGCTAGCCGAGGGGCTGGAGCTGGGCGGCGGCGAGACGCGCGACGACTGGTCGCGGCGGGTGAGCGACAGCGCCGCCGCCCGACACGGCCACCCGCCAATGGCCGCCTGGACCTTTCCTAGACCTGTCCACGACCTTTCCCAGACCTTTCGCACACAGCCACCTGCCTCTGGCCGCCGCCACAGCTCTGCAGCCCTCGCCCGCACCGTCCTGGCGCCCAGTCCTCGCCCCCCCCCCCGAACGAAGAAAAAAGCAATAACAGAGAAAATAATTACGCTGTCTTTAATCATGACGGGGAGCTCTTGGCTAACTTTTGGGCTC
>NW_005202428.1:473727-481712 GCF_000372725.1 Emiliania huxleyi CCMP1516 | reverse complement strand
TCCCTTTCCTGGACCTTTCCGAGACCTTTCCTGGACCTTTCCTAGGCACGTGCTCATGGACGACGCCAACGCGCCGTCGCTGCTCTCCATCCCTCTGATCGGCTTCGCGCCGCCCTCCGACCCGACCTACCGCGCGACGCGTCGGCTCGCGCTGACTGCCTCCGCGTCGCTCGCGCACCGCTGCCAGGCAGGCTGAAGACCGTTCCGTAGTCCTTTCCTAGACCCTTCCTAGACCTTTCCTAGACCCTTCCTAGACCTTTCCTAGACCCGTCCTAGACCTTTCCTTTCCTGGACCTTTCCTGGACCCTTCCTAGAGACCTTCCCTTAGACCTTCCCTGGACCTTTCCTGGACCTTTCCTGGACCTTTCCTGGACCCTTCCGCGCACCGCTGCCAGGCAGGGTTCGACCCGTTGCGCGCGCCGCCGGTGGTCAACGCGAGCGAGGCGTACAACGCGACGACAGGCAACCCGTGCTTCTTCGAGGGTGTGCCGCGCCCGCCGCCGCCGGGGCGCCCGCCGAAACCCGCCGCGCCCGCCGAAACCCGCCGCGCCCGCCGCGCCCGCCCTCGCCCGCCCTCGCCCAGCCGTCTCGTCCTTGCTGGCCGCCTCCCCGACGTCCGATATGGTGCGCGCAGAGCCTTTGCGCAGCCGCGGCGAGCCGGCGCTGAGCGGCGTCGGCTCTCTGCACACGGGCCCGGGCAAGCTCTGGCCGATGTCCCTCATCGTGCAGGCCCGCACCGTCGAGCAGCCGCGCAGCCGGCAAGGGCGCGAGGAGGGCTCGACCTTTCCTCGACCTTTCCTCGACCTTTCCTCGACCTTTCCTAGGCAAGGGCGCGAGGAGGTTCGAGGGCTGCTCCGCATGCTGGAGCGCGTCGCGAACACGACGCCCGACGGGCGCATGGTCGAGTCGTACAGCCTCGTTATGAAGCGCTCGCGCAGCAAACAGAGCCGCGGCGGCGGTCGCGCCACCGCGGCGGGTCGCGACACGGCAGTGTTCACGCGCAGGCTCTTCGGCTGGGCCGACGCGATCTTTGTCGAACTGATCGCGTGGCTCGCGCTGGACGTCGGCTTTTTCGAGGGGCGGTCAGTTCTCGCCCAGCCGCTCCAGGATGCAGGAAAATTTCCTAGCGGCGGCAGCGGCGGTCTGAGGCGCCCCAACAGACCCCAGCGGACCCGTTGGCACAAGCTACACGCTACAGCGCGCGGGGGGCACACGCGCGACACCCCCGCCTCACTAGCACGCGGGGGGCACACGCGCGACACCCCCGCCTCACTAGCACGCGGGGGGCACACGCGCGACACCCCCGCCTCACTAGCACTCTCGTGATTCGGGCGTGTGAGTACGGCGGTTTACGGCCGCTCTGCGCTCTCTCTTCTCTCTATAGAGGAGTTTAGGACCGGTTTAGCTTTCGCGTTTCGGGTACACCTTAAAGCCGTACGTAAACCGTGTGTGCATGCGCGTGGTTCTCGTCGTTCAAGCTCTCTGCCCAGAGCTGCCGCGCCACCCACGCCCACCCCTCCCGCCGCGTCCGCCCCGTCCGCGACGCGGACCGACCGCCGCTGCCGCGTTCGCTGGCTGCGGATGCACTACTGCATCCGCAGGAGCCTGCTGCTGGTAGACAAACGTCGTCTGCACCGCCACGTGCGCTCCAGCGGCAGCGATGGGCAGCGCAGGCTGGCGGCAGGTCGGGCACTTTTGGTGTCGCGCTCCAGCACGCGCAGCGCGCAATCCTCACAGTACAGCGCGTGGCCGCACGCGAAGCGGACGGAGCGCGGCGCGTCCCAGCAGAGGTCACACTGGCGCTCCTCCGCTGCTGCCGTCTCCTCCACCACCCTCGCCGCCTCGACCAGCGCCTCCAGCCGCGGCAGTGCATCCGCGAGCGGCATCCGCTTCGGTTTCCTCTCGTACGCCAGCCCGACCACGAGCCGCGTCAGCTCCTCGGCCTGCGCCGCCGACCAGCCCGCGTCGGCCGCCGCGATGCCCTCCGCCGTGTCGGGCTCCTCCAGGGCAGCTAGCACTCGTCGAGGAGGCCGACGGCGGCGCGGCCGGTCAGGGCGACGAGCAGCGTGATGCCGAGAGCGCAAAACCGTCGGTCAGCTGCGACGCCTGCCCGCTCTGCGAGATGATCGGGTCCATGTACCCAAGCTTGCCGAAGAGGCGTTGCGTCGACAGGTGCGAGACTTGCCCGCTGCCGCCGGCCGTCGCCTCTGCCGCGCGCGCGAGGCCCACGTCGGCGAGGTAGCCGTTGCCGCGCTCGTCGAGCACTGACGCGGCGAGGTCGATGCCGACGTACATCTCAAGCGCATCAGTCTCGCGCGCCTCGAAGATCCAATTCGCGTCCCCGCACGGGACATCGAGCATCGTAGTGATGTTCTGCGCTCGAATCAGCTTTGCAAGAAGCAGCAGCGAATTGTGAGTCTGGAAGCCAATCTTGGAACCCACGCCAGACATGGAGTCACGCCCGGTGCGCAAGTCCGCACCGTTGCCCATGAAGCGCTCGCCCCGGCCGTAAGTATAGTAGTGTTCGATCGGAAAGAGCCCCGTGCGTAGGCGTGTCCATTTGCCAGTCGTGTACACATGGTCAAATGCTGCGGCCGCCTCTGGGTTGGGCGTGCATTGCTCCGGTTCTGTGAGCGTGTACACTTGCCGCTGCCCTGCAGAAGCCTGCAAGGCCACCGATGGCCTTGGCTTCTCGCCATGCATGTAGCTGTATCCGGCCCATTCACTGTATGGCGTCACGCCCTGAAGACAGTCCCGTTGCATCGTCGGAATCTTGCACCAGTCGCGCCCAAATGGGCTGAGGTAATGCTCGCCGAGATGACCCCCAGGTACGACTGCAGTGCAGCTGCTGCAGCCCGGTGGTGTCTGAGGCTTCAAGGGCTCAGGTGCGCTGATTGGCGATCTGGGATATAATCGAGAACTGTTTGCTCGAGGCTGCCTGCTGGCTCGAGGCTGATGCTTGGTGGCTCCCAGACGCTGGGTAGTTTGACGCAGGGTGGCTTGATGCAGGGTGGCTTGGCGCCGGTTGGCTCGACTTCCCACAAGCTTGCTTCCTCGACTGTGCTGGCTTCCTTGCAACGCATCATCACGGGTGATCGTGTCAGCCAAGGCCAACATCAATGCCAGCACTGCCGTGCGCCATGCCATGTTGTGGTAGTGTCCCCTCCGCGCGCAACATAACATAACACAACAACAACAACAACAACACCATAACATAACAGCGAGCCCCTGGGCCCGCCCGCTTCGGCACCCACCGTCGCGTCCCCAAAATGACACAAAACCCAACCCCCCCACCCCCCCCACCCCCCCCCCCCCCACCTCTACGCAAGTTGTTAGCATGTAATGTCACAACGGAGGGGCGTGTGGGTTTGGATCTCTGTGCGCTCTCTCCTCGTATGCGGCCCAGGTCCACGGGCTGAGCAGGTTCGGATTCAGCATTCGCTACCTGTTAGACCGTACCGAGACAAGCGGTAGGTCGTGGGCGGTTGACCGGACCGTCCTCCGGGACCGCAAGACTCTTGCCCATGAATTCGATGGCCTCCACCCCAAACAGATATTTCAATCGGCGGAGATGCGGGTGGCCTCGCCGGCTGGGCCTCGCTCGGGGGTGGCCGTGACTGTAAAGGCACATCTCTTCTTTTATTTATACCAAAAGGAGGGCTACACGCGGCCCTCTACGCTGGGTGCCGGCAAGGGGCCAAGCTACGCCAGAAGGACGTCATTAGTACGAAACCTCAGAAGGCCAGGGGCGTCGAGAAGAACATTCCCTCGAGAGGACAAATAAAGGCGACGCACCCCCTCCTTGCGCAGTATCTCCCGCTATGTGTCGCCAATTGGGGCACGCTATCCTGTGCAGTCAGGGCAAGCGGGGGCGGGGGGCACTCCCCCTAGTCTGATACTGGGGTGTGACTGTCTCCAGTCTCGGAGGGGGGCAAGAAGGTAAGAATATCTAATTTTTTGGGAAGAGGTTCCTCCTTTCCGCTCCCCCCCCGCAAGGTGCGAGACACACAAATCGACAAAATACCCAGGCGATCGCAGGGTAATTTCCAGGTATACACGGGTTTTCCGCAAAATTCCCGGCATTTTGCCGATTTGGCCTAAAATTTGGCTGATTTTGGGCCCAACCCAGCCTCAGACTCGGCTCAGAGCCCAAAATTTGACGTTTTCCACGGAGTTTTCCGAAAATAGAGAACAGAGAGGGTGTTGTAGAAAAAAAGGAAAGGAAAACAGACGGGGTGCGAGAGGAAAACCTCGGACAGCCCAAATCAGGAGGGCTGGGAGCCGCGGCACTAGACCGCGCCGCCAGCGGGGCGAGAGCACCAGCCGACAACCTGCCGACATGGCAGTTGCGATGGCGCTTTCACACACACACACACACACACACACACACACACACACACACACACACACACACACACACACACACACACACACACACACACACACACACACACACACACACACACACACACACACACACACACACACACACACACACACACACACACACATGGGGGGTGCGAGTTCGCAGGGAAGGGGCCAAGTTAGTCCACATCTCTTCTTTCTGAGTTGTGTGTGTCTCGCGCCTTGCGGGGGGGGGAGCGGAAAGGAGGACCCTCTTCCCAAGAGCACCACTCTTGGAGCGCCGCCACTACCACCCAGAGCGCTGCAAGCAGCGCCGGGCAATGACGGCTTACCGCCCACCCAGCCCCCCCTCGGCACACCCCGGCAGCCAATGTGTGACGGCTCGTACCCGCTAAGCCATCCCGCAAGCGGGATGGCCCGCCACTCGAACCCGCAAGCGGGCGTACGAGCCGCGAGCGGCTCGCACTCGTGACACGCAGGCGTCCGACAGACGGCGCCGGGGCTAGGCGACCGAAGAGGGACTACGGCAAGAACCGCACACCACCCGCTGACGAGCGCTCGCGGAACTGGTCCGCGGCGCCCGCCAGGGGCGTGCGCGAGACAGGGCTCGGAGCCCTTTTCTGTGAGCAGGGATTCCCTCCCGGCGGGGGTTGTGGCGGAGAGCCGGCATGGGAATCGCCGGACCCCACCCAGGGGGTGCCCCTGCCAGGCGCCGCAAGCGGTGCCCGACCGGGGCGGGTGCCCCCACCCCGAGGGGTGGGGGCGGGGTCGGGGCCAAAGTGATTGTGCCTGTGTCGAAGAGGGCAAAGACATCCCCATGGCATGTCGTTGCTGCTGCTGCTCAGCTCCAGCGGGGCGTCTGCAGCGCCCTCGGAGGTCCACCGCCTGACACCTCTTCGGAATGCGCTGACACGCATCAAAGCCAGAAACGCTTACCTCTGCACCACCAATACGGACACGAGCTCGTGGAACTTGGGCGGCACGCCGCGCTTCCAGGAGAGGCCTTTGAAGGACGGTGCCGTGATGTCGCTGCTCGCTCCCGTGTACGACTGCCCGTGGACGCTTGAGCGCACCAATTTCGTCTCTGAGTTCAACTTCGATGGGGGCAAGTGGACATGCGGCGTCAGCGAGATGCGGCAGAGTGGACGACCGTGCGTCGTGTATTCATTCGGCTCGAATGCCGACTCCGCATTCGAGGATGGAGTGCGCCGCACAAACCCCGCATGCGAGATCCACATCTTTGACCCGACTTCAAAGCCGCCGCCACGCTTCCGCGAGAAGGGGTACTCTTTCCACGAGATGGGCTTGTGCAGTGAGCGGACGAAAGCAAACGGCGGATCGACGATGAAGTGCGACACCCTCAGCAGCATCATGCGCACGCTCAACCACACGCACGTCGACATACTCAAAGCTGACGTGGAGGGCGAGGAGTACTCGTTCTTTACGAGCGAGCCGTGGCACAGGCATGCGTCGGCCGTCGGCCAGATACTCCTCGAAGTGCACCTGTTCATGAGAAGCGCCATGCGGCTGCCCGCCTTCCTTGGATCTATCCGTCCGCTCGAGCGAGCTGGCTTCTTCGTCCAGACACTCGAGCCCGTTTCGGCCTTGGGGACCGCATACGAGATGAGCTTCCTTAATGTCAACTGGTTCCCAGTGGATCGCAAGCCGCACATCAGGCCTAGGCTGTACGTGCCTTCGATGTATCCCGCGGATGCGCCTTGCCCACTCTACCCGCCCGTGGGCTCGCCGGGCGAGGAAATCTTCTGCGGGTATCCGGCGGGGCGGACAAACTACTCTTGTGACTGCGGTGTGCAGTTGGATGGCACCGATGAGTGCGCCGTGTCGCTCGTAGAGCAGCGCAGCAGGTCACCATGCGCGTATGGAGTCAGCTACGGCTGCTACCCTGGCGAGCCCACGCGAATCTGGACGCGTGGCTGCCGTGGGAAGTTTCGATGCCCCGTGGGCACACCGATCGCACCGATACCGATCGCAGGCCGTGAAGAGCCGTCCGTCCACCTTCCTGCAGACGTTCCGGCTCTCTCGACAAGGTAGTTCGAAAAATGGTAAATGTACTGTGTCTTGTACGGTACTTTAGTACTCGGTATACTGTTGAAGGATAGTAGTGTGGCAGTGTGGTCGGAGGGCGCCCGGGTCGCCCCGGAGCGGCCCCGCGGGCGGGGAGGTGGGTGGACGTGGCGAGGGCGGGCACCACGCCATCGGGCTCTCGCCTCCTCCGACAACTGACCCCAAGCCTCCTTCCCGGGTCGCGCTCGAAATAAAGAATAATTCGCCGCGGCGGGATGTGTAGGGGACCGAGAGCGATGTGTCATGTGTGTCCTTGCGTTTCTTCAACAAGGCTGCTCAAAAAGAAACCCCGAGGGAAATGGAGTGTGTGTATCGCGCGGAATGAGCGATAGCCCCGCGAGGTACGAGCGGGGCGGTAGCCTTTCTTCACATACTGAGCTCAGCAGTCACGAGAGATGAAAGGGGTGCCAGCACCCCGCGCATGATAGGGTGCCCACAGGACCAAAAGAAAATAGCTTTCCGCCTCAAAAAGGGACGCACGAGGCAAATCTGATGTTGGATTGTTCCAATAGGAGCGAGGCCTCTTCCGTTGGGGGACCGAGCACATAAAAATAAAAAATTAGATGTTCTTACGTTGAGCCAGTAGCAAACATCCTTGGCCATTCGTGGCCCCTTGCGTCGTGCGGACGCCGAGACCAGCACCTCCTCGTACCCGTTGACTGCAGGTGCCGTGATGGCGTCGTCCGTTGAAAGCGGAGGCATGCGTGAAAGCGGAGGCACGCGAAATAAAAAGCGCTGCTCGTCAAGATGGCGGCGGTGGCGATTGCGGCGACAAAAGTAGTGTCGTCGCTCAGGCGTCTGTTATCTGTCGTCTGTTGTCGCATTTCGCACACGCGCGCGCCGCGCGACCCGCGTCGCTCCGCGAGGGCATGAGCCTTCCGCGATTCGATCCCGCAGCGGCCGACTCTACCATCGCGGCCGCAGCTGTTGAGCTCTCCAGAAGACTGGTGCCTCATATGAGCTGCCTCCCTGCGGATGCTGCCGGCGAGCCGGGCGGTCCTGTACTACAAGGAAGTGCTGACTCATTTCTACCTCGAATTCTTCTACCCCCGCGACCCCACGAACGAATGTGACAGGACCATCGGGTCCTTCAGCCACCAAAGTGAGATCACCCGAGAGCACGGCTGAGCCTGCCTCTGGCCTCGCCTCCCTCTCCTTCAGGCATTCGTGGCATCCTATGGGTCGTCCAGAGTATCGACCTCTGGCTTGTCAGTCGCGGTCACTTGATGACCCCCATGAAGTACAGCGATCGCCACCTCGCTGGCCTCTCCGCAAGGCCCCCCGACCGCGTCGAACTCATCGGCGCGGGCTCTCTCGGCTACGGGACCGGCCCCAGCTTCGGCTGTGGCGGTGGTGGGCTGAGGGCTAACAAGCTAGCTGCCGAGCCCAAATCACTGTGAAGCGTGATTTCTTGTTCGCGGTCAAAAATCTCTCTCAATGAGGTCAACATCTTGTAAGATCATCTTCGGCCGCATCTTGGCCCCCCCCCCCTCCCCCCCCCCGCCCCCTGCCCTCCCCTCCTGCAATGCTCGCCT
>NW_005202428.1:471570-473627 GCF_000372725.1 Emiliania huxleyi CCMP1516 | reverse complement strand
GCTTTTCCCCTTCCTGGAAAAGGCTGCCCCCCCCCCCCGCCCGGGTTTTCCGGCAATTTGGATGGGCAAATTTCTTCGCCCCAAAAGAGCGATTGACCCGCGCCCGAATTGGGGATGCTCTCGCTGAGGGCAGATCCGTTCCTTTGGCGGGTTACCACCCCAGCCCCCCCCCCCCCCCCAACCCTCCAGCTCAGACGTACACCTTGATCCCGCGCTCATTGCACGCCTCGCGCAGCTTCGCCGCGGCCGCCTCGCCGATGGCGCGGTTGCCTAGGAAAGGTCCAAGAAAGGTCGAGGAGAGGTCTTGGAAAGGCGCCTCTCGCTCATGGCGCGGTTGGACCGAGCAGGTTGAGGAAGCTCAGCGCCGGCGCGCCCTCGAGGGAGGCGGTGAGTGCGTTGGCGCCTGGCGGAGAGGGCGGGGCCACACACACACTGTCTCGGCCACAAGGAGGTGTAGGTCCGCCGTCACGGCGCTGGGCGCTGGGCGCTCCGGTGCCTTGGGGCGGTTATAGGGCCAGGGCGGTTAGGGCCAGGGGGCGGTTAGGGCTAGGGCGGCTAGGGCTAGGGCTAGGGGCTAGCTAGGCGAGAGAGTGGCCGCGGCGCCCTTGTCGGAGATAGCGTTTGCGCCGAGGTCGAGCGACTTTAGGCTGGTCGCGGCGCCGGAAGAGAGGACGGCCGCCACGGCCTCCGCCTCGGCGTCGCCCCAGCGCAGGTTGGTGTAGTCGAGCTTGGTCACCTGGGAGAGGAACAGAAGAAAGTGAGACGGCCAGGCTCTGAGAGACGAGATGGGAGCTAGGGACATGTAGCATGTGCATGTGCATGAGCATGTGCATGTGCATGTGCATGTGTCGGCAGGGAGAGGGGGCGGGGAGAGGGGGCGGGGAGAGGGGGCGGGGAGAGGGGGCGGGGAGAGAGGCGGGGGGGGGCGGGGGGCGGGGGGGCGGGGGGAGACGTGGGGATATGCATATGGGGAGAGGGATGGTGTGTAGTCGAGAGCATGGTCCCACCTGGGCCAGCCGCTCGCTGAAGCCCGCCGCGTAGAGCGCCTCCACGAGCGGCATGTCATCCCTGGGGTGCGAGAAAGACATGCCGCTGATCTTGGCGGCGAAGGAGGCCGGCGTGACGGGCGGCGTGCCTATTCTCTCCTCGAACCTCCCCATCACCCCCCGCGCCTGCCTCCCCAGATCTCCCACCTCCTCTCGGCCCAGGCGGCGTGCGCCTAGAGTGCTCAGCCCGGCGGCGAAAGAGTGACACGCGCCGTCGGCGCGTTCAAGGAGGGCGGCGTGACGCGCGGCCGCGCGTGTCGCGACGCAGCGCTGCACCAGCACCGACGCGCTCTCCGCCTCGCTCGCCGCCGCCGCCTGCGGGAGATATACGCGTCTCGGACATGTCCTGGACATGTCCTGGACATGTCCCGGACACGACGCGCCGCCCTCTCCCTCGCTCGGGGCGCGTGCGGCCGTGTGTGAGGTCCGCGAGGGCTGCCCGGCTGTGGCGCCCTAGATCTCGGCTAGAGAGCTCAGCCCGATCTCGGCTCGATCTCAGGCCCGATCTCGGCCCGATCTCGGCTAGCGATCTCGGCCCGATCTCGGCTGACTCGCAGCTCTGTCTCGGCTCTCTCTCCGTGCACCGTGAGGGCGAGGACTCGCTCCCCCCGCCGCTTGGCGAGCATGGCGAGCGAGACCTATCACTGTGACTCCTGGTTGTGTTCTGCTTTCCCCGCCGCTTGGCGAGCATGGCGAGCGAGACCTATCATTGTGACTCCGGGTTGTGGTTCTGCTAGCCCCGCCGCTTGGCGAGCATGGCGAGCGAGACCTATCATTGTGACTCCGGGTTGTGGTTCTGCTTTCCCCGCCGCTTGGCGAGCATGGCGAGAGCGAGCGCCTCGCAGTAGCACCTGGTGAGGGGGAGGGGGGCGGAAGGCACCTTAAAATGGGGGGGGGGCCCTGGGACGGGGAGCCCGGAAAATTTGTCAAGGCGAGGGCCCCCCCTCTAAGGTAGGAAAAAAAAGGGTCCCCCCTCATAATTAGACTCCAGGGGACTTTTCTCAAGCAAAG
>NW_005202428.1:470592-471470 GCF_000372725.1 Emiliania huxleyi CCMP1516 | reverse complement strand
GGGGGGCCCTCCCCCGTGAGGAGGCCTTCTCCCCTGGGGGGGAGGTCAAGGGAAGGTTTAGAGAGAGGGGGGAGGTCAAGAAAACTTCTTGGAGGGGGGGGGGGGGGGGAGGCGGAGGGCTCTGGGGCCGCGAGGCCGCGTCGCGCCGTAGTTTGGCGGGAGGGAGGAGAGGAGGAGCACGCGGGTGAGCGGGTGCGAGAAGAGGCGGCCGAGCTTCTCGAGGGCCTGGCACCAGGCGTGGCAAACAAGGTGGCCGAGGGGTGGCCGAGGTGTGGGCGAGGTGTGGCCGAGGTGTGGCCGAGGTGTGGCCGAGGTGTGGCCGAGGTGTGGCCGAGGGGTGGCCGAGGCGAGAGGTGGTCGAGGTGTGGCCGAGGTGTGGCCGAGAGGTGTGGCGAGGCATCGGGGCCCCGAAGAGTGTGGGGCTGCATCTCTCGGCTGCATCTCGCCATATCTCGGCCGCATCTCGCATCTCGCTCCTGCCGGAAGAGGACGTCCTCGGCCGGGTAGAGGCCGAGGGACTCGAGCCTGTCGGAGCCCTCATCGTCTGGCTCGCGCCTAGGAAAGGTCTAGGAAAGGTCTAGGAAAGGTCTAGGAAAGGTCTAGGAAAGGTCTAGGAAAGGCGGAGGAAAGGTCTAGGAAAGGTCTAGGAAAGGTCTAGGAAAGGCGGAGGAAAGGTCTAGGAAAGGCGGAGGAAAGGTCTATAGGAACAAGGTCTAGGAAAGGCGGAGGAAAGGTCTAGGAACAAGGTCTAGGAAAGGTGGAGGAAAGGTGGAGGAAAGGTCTAGGAAAGGTCTAGGAAAGGTCCTCTAGGAAAGGTCTCGTCGTCTGGCTCGCGGCTGTGCAAGCACCTCGGGCAATCTCGGGGGCAATCTCGGAAT
>NW_005202428.1:462678-469932 GCF_000372725.1 Emiliania huxleyi CCMP1516 | reverse complement strand
GAGGTGAGGGGTGAGGTGAGGCGGAGGTGGTGTGGCGTGGGGCGAGGGCCGGACAGCACTCTCTCCTGGTGCAGCGAGAGAAAGTCCCAAAAGACGGCGTGCACGCCGTGCGCCTTGACCAGCAGCTTGAGCGCGCTCGCGACGAGGCCGAGGTTGAAGCCGCGAGGGTCGGGGTGGTCCGCCTGGAGCCAGCAGTGCGACACGCACACCGTGTTGCGCGGGCCGACCGCCTGCACCTCGCTCAGCGAGAGGAACGCGTCGGCGGGCAGGTACTGCCGCGGCGCCAGCACGCCGCCCGCCTCGGCGAGGTCGATCAGCCACTGCGCGTCGACCAGGGCGATGGCGCCGGACTCGATGCAGCTTTCGTACTCGGTGCCGCCCTGCTTGGACCACCGCCGCATGCTGCGGTTTGGCACCTTGACGCACCGATCGGGCGGCATGTGCGGCGTGGTCATGCCGTCAAGCGATTCTTCGTCGTCGCTGCGCGGTTCGGACGGATCGAGCTGAGCCTCTGGGCCGGGCGGGTCGGCCTTGACGGCCGCCTTTGAGACCCGTTTGCCCGGCGAGCTGACTTTGTTACCCATGGGCGGTCGCTCTTGCGCGGCGTGTTGAAGCGCCGTGTTTTCCCTCCAAATAAAGAAAATGGAGCACGGAACGCGCACCCCTCTAGCCCGTAACCCGATGCCAATCATCCGGCCCGCTGGGTGCGCTTCTGAGCTCCCCGGCCCTGGATGTGCGGTTAATGACTGCACTCCAAGTGCTCCAAGGACCTGCATAGTGTTCTTCACCTTCCTCTATACATACACACAGACAGGGAGACAGGATAAACGAGATTTTACAACAAAGCTCTCTCTCTCGCGACACTGCTCACTGGGCACGGGACTGGCATCGATCGAAATGAAGCCGCGATCCGACGACAGACTACATACACGAGACAGACAGTGCGGGGACCTGTCCCTTTTTACCCATCTCACAGTAGACCTTGAGAGGTGTCCGTTTATTTATTTATTTATTTAGACAGTGAAGCATCTCGCAGACGTCTACCTACCTATGCATACGTCGGCTGGCGTCGCGACACATGCTACGCAGCGCCACGTTCGGAAGGAGGTGCGTGTGCTCGAGCATCACGCCGCTCTTCGGGTCGGTGCGCTTGCCCCTTGCAATCCACTTCTCGATCGCAGCACGCTCTGCAGGGAGCTGGGTAGGTGAGAGGCATACCCCGGGCAGTGGAGGGCACGCAGTGCAAGGCGTCTGTGGCACACCGTACGTCTGCCCCGCGGCGTTGATTACAGGGTCCTCCATGAGCTCGCCTACTCACGCGTGGAACTGTGACTCGCCGCTGGCTGGCCCTCGGTGACCGGGATGGCCTCGCCGGTGATGGGACACAGCAGGTCGGGGAGGACCTCGAGCT
This sequence comes from Emiliania huxleyi CCMP1516, assembly GCF_000372725.1. Taxonomy (NCBI): domain Eukaryota; phylum Haptophyta; order Isochrysidales; family Noelaerhabdaceae; genus Emiliania; species Emiliania huxleyi. The sequence goes on along the minus strand of NW_005202428.1, from coordinate 468,521 downwards.
CCGCGGCCTCTGCCGTGGTGGGTCCGGGAGCAACGACGGGGGCAGCCGCCGACGAGACTGGTTCGGGTCGTGACATTCGCTGGGCGGTGGTTGAGGGCACGCCCGCCTGCCTCGGCCCGCCAGCGTCATGGACGTGAGACGCGGGCCGCTGCACGCAGTGCCGGTCGGTCGCCGCGGGAGCCCAAGTAGACAGGTCGTCGAGCAGCAGGCTGTCGCCATGTCTGGTGCTCTCCGCGGCGACAGCGCTGACCTTCTCGCTCGCGCCTGCCGCACACTGCCCGCCTGCCGCTTCCTCTACCGCCGAGACAGCTGCGCCCTCTGCTAACCGTGGCGAACGCCGATCGTGCCTGAGTCCAGCAATATCCACGAGCAGCTGCTCCAAACGCATAAAGGGGTTGAGGTGCGCAATCTCTCGGATGGTCCACACTGCGAAGCAGCCCGCCATCCACCGCAAGCGCCAGTCAAGGCAACCCACCCCCAGTGCCACTGCCGCACTCCACGCCAGCACCACTGCCGTCGCCACCTTCAATGTCACCGGCCACTCTTCATCTGTCGGCACTAGCAAGAGCAACCGCTTGCCGGAAGTCAGCAGGGATGTGGCATGCTCCCGCACGGTCCACCGTCGCCACCTAGGCCGCCTTAGCCGCCTTCTGGGGCCTCGGCCACTTCGCCGCAAGTAAGTGCGGACGGCGGGCAGGATCAACACAAAGATCGCCGTACCCCCAAACGCCAAAGCGAGCTTGTCGCCCCTCCGTGTTGCCCCCTGCTCGGCCACATCGACCCCACGCTGCCGGGAAGAAGCGGGTGCTGTGCCTTGCTTGCCTTGTTCCTCGATGAGGAGCCTGATGCACCCGGCATGGCCTTCCCTCATGGCCATTTGCAGCGCTGTCTCGCCAGCCAGACTGCGCGCCTTTGCACTTGCACCCGCCCGCAGCAGCAACTCGACCACCCGCTCGTGGCCATTGCTGACGGCGAACATCAGCGCGGTGCCGCCGTTGCTCTCCTGCACGTTGATATCCGCGCCGTGCTGCAGCAGCAGGTCGACCACCCGCTCGCGGCCATTGCTGGCGGCGCCCATCAGCGCGGTGTCGCCTTCGCTGTTCTGCTTGTTGACATCAGCGCCGTGCCGCAACAGCAGCTCGACCACCCGCTCGTGGCCATTGCTGGCGGCGCGCATCAGCGCGGTGACGCCGCTGCTGCTCTGCAGGTTGACCTCAGCGCCGTGGCGAATCAGCAACTCGACCACCTTCTCATGCCCGTTAGAGGAGGCGTACTCCACCGCGGTTCGGCCGTCGACAGCCTGCAAATTGACCTCCGCGCCGTGTCGCAACAGCAAATCGACCACCCGCTCGTGACCACCGTAGGCGCCGTTCATCAGCGCAGTGTCGCTGTTTGTTAAGCTGTTGTAAATCTGCATGTTGACCTCCGCACCGTGGCGCAGCAGCAACTCGACCACCCGCTCGTGGCCTAGGCCGGCGGCGATCATCAGCGCGGTGAAGCCGTCGATACTCTGCGCGTTTGTCTCAGCACCGTGCCGAAGCAGGAGTTCAACCACCCGATAGTTATTGGCGGCGGCGTGCATCCGCAGTGTGCTGCCGTCCACTCCATCGTGCAAAACCGTCGCGTCGACCCGCCCGCCGCTGCTGAGCCACGCCTCCAGCTCGTCACCTTTCGGAACTACCTCCTCCGGTGTTGGCGGTCGTGGCACTGCGATCTGGAACTGCGAGTTGGGGCCGGCGCCCTGCGGGATCACAACCATGTACTGCTGCCCCGTCGGCGTCATCACCACCATCTGCTCCCCCGCGTGCACGTTCGGAGGCACGGTGACGCGCATCAGCTGCAGGGGGGCGGATTCCTGCTCCTCCTCCTTCCCGCCATTGCTCATGCTGGAGCACACGCCATGAGCGCTCTCGAGCACGCGCCGCCCGCATTCCGCATAAGCGCAGACACACATAGCGGCGAGTAGGAAGAGCTCGCGCATGAGCGGGACCGGGTTAGCCTCAGCGAGTGGCGCCGCGAACGGACGTGACACGTGTAACAGCAGGTGAGCGAACGGACGTGACACGTGTAACAGCAGGTGAGCGGGGTTCTTTCTTTCTTTTTTGTGTGTATGTCGTATTTCTTTCTTCTTTCTCTCTCTGCTCCTCGCTCGGCCGGGCGGCGGCTCGGGTGGTGCGGAGGCGCCGCCGCTGCGCGTGCGCGCGCACGAGGCGGCGCTGGAGCACGCCTGCTGTCGCCGCCACGGCCCGACGCCCGGGGCCGGACGTCGAGTCAGACAAACTTTTGGCGAGGACAGACCGAGCATCTTCACCGAGCATCTTCGCGCCGACCCGCTCTCCTGCGACGATCCGCGGGAGGGGGGCTCGTGTGATCCGGCCAGAGCGGCGGCGCGTGGCGCACACACGCCCCGCTCGCCCGCGGCCGCTGAGGCATGCCCGGCGAGAGCCAGCTTTGCCCCCTCGGCGACATTTGCGAGGCTCACCTCACCGCCGTGCTGCGGGTGCGGCGGTTGGCTTGTAGGCGGGGTCGTCGACCACGTCGGGCACGGGAGAGGGCTTGGGCGCAAACGCGAGGCCGCGAGCGGTTGGCTTGACGTCGTGGACGGTGTTGGCCTGCGCACGCGGTGTAGGCTCAGCCTGCCGGTGTGAGTATGCGTGGCGGGGTGGAGCGACGCACCGGCAGGGCAGACGCCGAGAGCGCGACGAGCAGAAGCGAGGCAATCTTCATCATGGATGTGTGTAAGAGGCCGACGGGTTGGACCAGTTGGCCTTCTGAGGTCGGGAGATGCCGTGTCTCGGATAAACCTGATCGACCAGCCGCCAGGATCATCCGATTCGGAAATTCTTTTTCTTTTCGGTCGCGCCGGTGGAGCATGCTGCTCTAGCCTCACATGTCACTTCCTGTCGTCTGTTGTTTGTTGTGCTCTTGTTTGTTTCTCTTGGCACCTTGGAGTGCTGGGGGGGGCGACAGGGAGGATATGGCCTTGAGTTATGTGTACGCCAACTCAGGGTGTGTGGCAGCCAGCTGGCTGTGTGTCTTGTGAGCCTTTTGTGTCTGTGTGTCGCTCGTGCGTGTCGTCATCATCTGTCCAGCGTCCACCCATACCGCGTTGGTGTCCAGTCCGAGCCTGGCTGTTCTTCACCTTTCTACCTACCTGCCCATCTGTGGGGGAGTGCGCGGCAGCACCTCCATCGAATCAAAAAGGGCGCACCTTGGCCTACACATACATGGTTGTAGAATTTCTTTAGAATATGAAGCGGCCGTTCATCTTTCTACATACATACATACGGCCGTTGCGTGGCCTCAAACTGCCACCATCTTCTCGTCCTTCCAGAACGAAAGCCGCAGCCGCGTCGCGTTTGCGTCATTGATACGATGGGTGCGACTGTGGTGACGGCACTGGCCACTCAGGCTCGGGGGCTCTGGGGGGGCTCGGGGGCCCCCGGAGGCACCGTGCGCCGCGCAGCAGTGCGGAAACGGGGCTCCAGCTCCGTTAGTCTCCGTTAGCACCGACTTCCCGGTTAAGTACGGTTAAGTAGAGGGCAGATTTGGAGTGTGTGGAGTGTGTGATTTGGAGAGATCTCGAGGAGTACATACAGGTAGACCCTCCAACCATCAGAAAACTCCGACCTGATCGGTCGTACTGACCGCCGACAGATCACTCCAGACAGCAGACAGGCCGACGTCTGCACGCGGCCGGCCGGGCGAGAGGCTTGACACGATCCGACCCTGCGACCCTGACGCTGCTGCTCTAGCTATCAGACATGCACTGCTGACTGCTGCCGCAATGTGCGACCTGTGCTGGCCCACTTGGCGGCCTTCCCGGTCACGGCCTCCTCACGCCCCCAGCGGCAGCGTGCCGCTCGGCCAGACTGGTGGGGTTCGCGACAAGCGCCAGTTCAACACAGAGAAGCCCAACAGTCCGCAAATGAGAGTCCTCCCCCCCGCCCCGGCAAACCAGAGCAGACGCCGGGGGCCGCGTATGGCGAAAGCAAACGCACGACGGCCGCCGGCGGCCGTTGAGCCGCTGCCGCCGTTCGAGCCTTGGATGTCCGTCCGTCGCCGCCTGTGGCGAGGGCAGTGGACGTGTGAGATTTGTGCTCGCAAGTGGTGGGCGGGCGAAAGGGTCGGGCGGCAGAAGTGAGCAGACAGCGCGAATGCGGTCTACCTGTGTCACATCTACATCTACTCCTCGTGTCACCTAGTCATGGTCCTCGCTTCCCTGCCCGATCTCCGAGTCCTGCGCCTCGCCTGAGTCCTCGTCCAAGTTCGAGTAGTCCTCTCCTCGTCTTCGTCCTCGTCTTCGTCCTCTTCGTCGATCTCGTCGAGCCGGGCGGCTCCTGGCCCGTCCCGGCCGTGACGCTGGGGCCGACTTGCTAAGCGGGCGGGGAGTCGGACCGCCAGCTCTGCTGCTGCCTGTGCTGCCCGTAGTCCTTGCCTGCGAGCGAGTGCCCTTTGCGGGGCTGTCGCTCAGAGAGCGGGTGTCGCCACGGCCGTCTTCTGATCTGTTTTGTGGTTTGCGCGCTGCGCTGCGCTGCGCGTCTCGAGGCGCGCCGCAACACAGCCCGTGGAAATGGGGTAATGGATGAACCAAGCATCCCCGATGGCCGGGGGGATGTCCCATGGCCCCGGGGTGGCCGTGGGCACGCAGGGGGCGCCGCTACGGGCCGCTGCGGCGCCCATTCTATTTCGAAGAATGCCATTCTGGAATATAGAATGTAGGTCTGAGACCGGCATGCGTCGTCGCACCATCCCATCTCCGTGTACATCTTCGTCCACACAGTTGAACCGCGTTGCGAACGCGCATTTAGAAGGAATGCAGGACATCGCCGACACGCTCTCTGACCCGCTCACGCTGCTGCGCCGCTTCACGATGACGAAGCAGCCGGTCAAGCTCGTCGGCGACTACCTCGTCTTCGGCCGCGTCCGCTTCCCGCGCGCTGCGCCGACCGCGTACCGCGCGTCTACCAAGGGCAAGCCATTCTACCCGGTGGACGCGCTATGGTTCCTGCTGCAGAAGCAGTCGCTCAAGCCGGGCGAGTACCTGCGCGAGTGCACCTCCAACCAGATGATGCCCGTCTCGCGCCCTGACCAGCGGGCGCTCCTCGCCTACCTGAACGGCACCGCCGACTCGTCGCCTGCGATTGACATGACGGGCGCGACGATCGTGACGGCGGAGCCGGTGCCCGCGGACGAGGGCGCCACCAGCGCCGCCGCGCCGATGGAGCTCGATGAGCCCGACGACCTCGAGGACGCGCAGGCGCGCGAGGAGGCGGCGGCGGCGGTCGCAAAGGCGGCGGCGGAAAAGGAGCGCGAGGAGGCGGCGGGCAAGGCGGCGCTGGCGGCGCTGCTAGCCGGCCCTCACGCGCAGGTCGCCGTGGAGGCTGACGGCGGAGCCGACGCCGCGGACGGCGACGGGGGCGGCGGCGGCGGCGCGGAGGCTGCCGCTCCGGACGGCGACGGCAAGAAGAAGAAGAGCAAAAACATGATGGGGGCGGCCAAGGCGTACATCAAGGCCGACCGGGCGGCGACCGCGGCGATCCTGAAGCGCGAGAAGACGCTGCGCGACCGGCGGGCGATCCTCTGCGCCCCCGGCGTGCTCCTGCTACCACACCACCCGCCGGACCGAACCTCGCGCTGGATTCGGGACTGTGGAGGTATGGTGCTAGGCGTGTCGTCGTTTCAGAGCGTGACTCACATCCTCGAGGCTTTCAAGGCGCAGCAAAAGGCGCTCGAGCGCGAGGAGCAGAAGGCGCGCCGCGACAGAAGCGCCGCAAAGCCGCCGCCGCAGCCCTCCTCCGCCTCTGCGTCCTCAAGGCCACGGGCCGGCAGCAGCAGCAGCA
>NW_005202428.1:460699-461545 GCF_000372725.1 Emiliania huxleyi CCMP1516 | reverse complement strand
CCCACACCTCCCCACACCTGCCCACACCTCCCCGCACCTCCCCACACCTGCCCACACCTCGCCACACCTCCCCACAAAGGTGCTCGGCGTGCACATGCGCACGCGCGACGAGACGCCGAACCAGCTCGTCGCAACGCCTAGATGCGGAATATCACCTCCCCACATCTCCCCACATCTCCCCATATCTCGTCGGAAGGCTAGCGCCATTTGTCCCTCAGCGCGAGCCCTTGACGCACACCCTTAACGCACACCCTTTGACTCACACCCTTGACTCACACCCGTGACTCCGGCGCCTTTCGCGGCCGTAGGTCAAGAGCTGGAACGTCGAAAAGTACGCCTTCTCCAAGGAGAAGGTGAACCAGCACGACGTCGCCGTCACCGTCTCTTCCTTCTGGCAAGCCGTCCACAAGTCGATGACGGTGCAGAAGCCGCACTTGCTGATGAAGCCCCACCAGCTCAGCTGAGGGCCGCGTTTCGCGCACAGTCTCACCGTTCGGAACCGGAGCCGGGACCTCTCTCCTCCGTCTCTGCGACTTTGCCGCTCTCTCACACCATGATCCCCACGTGTTGTGTTTTGAGGGGGAGGATGGAGTCCAGGACTCGAGATCGTTTTTTTACCGGGGAGTGTTGGCCGGGGGGCTCACAGGCCACTGCGGCGCTGTGTGCGCACTGCGCGCCCGCACGGCCACACGGCGGTCTCGGCGCGGGGTCTAGTGGGTGGCGCCCAGCCGGGTGCGGCTGCCGGGGGCGGGTCCTCGATTGGCTCAAAAATGTAGAAATCCAGACCCCCCCGGCGCCCCGCATTTGTCGACGCGCGATGACCATTCTTCCACTCTGGTGTGGGGG
>NW_005202428.1:433101-460599 GCF_000372725.1 Emiliania huxleyi CCMP1516 | reverse complement strand
CAGCTGGCGCGGGATGAGCCGAGATGCAGCCGAGATGTAGCCGAGATTCAAGCCGAGATTCAAGCCGAGATTCAAGCCGAGAGTTAAAGCCGAGATCAAGCTTTGCTGAGACCAGCCGAGAGGAGCCGAGAGGAGCCGAGAGGAGCCGAGAGGAGCCGAGATGTGGAGCTTCGAGGACTTTTCCCCACATCTCCCCACATCTCCCCATATCTCGTCGGAAGGCTAGCGCCATTTGTCCCTCAGCGCGAGCCCTTGACGCACACCCTTAACGCACACCCTTTGACTCACACCCTTGACTCACACCCGTGACTCCGGCGCCTTTCGCGGCCGTAGGTCAAGAGCTGGAACGTCGAAAAGTACGCCTTCTCCAAGGAGAAGGTGAACCAGCACGACGTCGCCGTCACCGTCTCTTCCTTCTGGCAAGCCGTCCACAAGTCGATGACGGTGCAGAAGCCGCACTTGCTGATGAAGCCCCACCAGCTCAGCTGAGGGCCGCGTTTCGCGCACAGTCTCACCGTTCGGAACCGGAGCCGGGACCTCTCTCCTCCGTCTCTGCGACTTTGCCGCTCTCTCACACCATGATCCCCACGTGTTGTGTTTTGAGGGGGAGGATGGAGTCCAGGACTCGAGATCGTTTTTTTACCGGGGAGTGTTGGCCGGGGGGCTCACAGGCCACTGCGGCGCTGTGTGCGCACTGCGCGCCCGCACGGCCACACGGCGGTCTCGGCGCGGGGTCTAGTGGGTGGCGCCCAGCCGGGTGCGGCTGCCGGGGGCGGGTCCTCGATTGGCTCAGAAATGTAGAAATCCAGACCCCCCCGGCGCCCCGCATTTGTCGACGCGATGACCATTCTTCCACTGGTGTGGGGGAGCACTTGTCGACTTGTGGAGGCTGGAGCACTTGGTCGAGACAGTGTGACCTTACTGAACTATCCCTAACCAGCTATGCACAACGTACCGCGGAGCATCTCGGAGCTCACCGCGGGGAGGAGCAACTTCATGATGCAAGCGACACCACTACATTAGCGCCGCTGCTTGCGCTCGCGCTGCTTCGCCTCCTCGATCGCCTTCTTGCGCGGCCCCCCGCCGCCGAGCTGCGGGACGGCGGCGGCCCGAGCTGCCGGTATGTGTTCGCGAAGACATTTGGGGGTCGTCCAGACGAAGAACCCACGCTTGCAGCCGAGAGCACGCAGCGCTGTGTCCGCTTCCAGGGAACCTGGCTTCCAGCGTACGTACCCTGGACCCTCGGGGGTGTAGAACATTTCCTTAAGCCAATACAGCGCCACCAGCGCGTCGATGCCGCCCGCCCTCGCAATCGCCACCTGGCTGTCGGCGCTGTCCCGAGCGAGGGTCCCCAGCAGGTACGCGGCGTCCTTTGCGAGCCAAGCTCCACCAGCGTCTGCATGCCGTACAGCGCTCGTCGTGCCTTTGCGAACCAGCGCCACCAGCGCGTCGATGCCGCCCGCCTTCACAATCGCCTCCTTGTTGTCGGCGTTGGATACCCCAGTCGCTGGCTGGCCCGAAGCGAGGTCGCTCAGCATCCCCACGGCCAGCTCCGCCATGCCTCCGCGAGCCAACGCCACCAGCGCGTCGATGCCGCCCGCCTTTGCAATCGCCGCCTGGTTATCGACGTTCTCGTAAGCGAGGCGCTGTAGCGCCCTCGCGGCCTTCTCCGTCGGTCCCTCCTTGCCGCCGCGCACAATCGCCACGAGCGGCGCGATCCCGTCCGCCTTCGCAATCGCCGCCTGGTTGGCGGTGTTGACAGTTCCGGAGTGGGTGACAGTGAGGCTCTCCAGCACCGCCGCGGCCCACATCTTCTGCTGGTCCGTGCCGTCGCGAGCCATCGCCACCAACGGCGGGATGCCGCCCGCCTCCGCGAACGCCACCTGGTTGCTGTATTCGCGATTGAGGTTGCACAGCGCCAATGCGGCCGCCTCCGTCAGCCCAATCGGTCCGCGCAGCTGTTCCACCAATTGCCGCACCTCGGACGGGATGAAAGAGTGCGGTGCATTGGCGTCGACTGGCACCTTGGTGGGCGGCTCAGCGAGGGCTTTGGTCTTTGCGGCGGCGAACTCCTCCTCCGTGAGCGCACCGGCCTCCTTCAGCGCCACCAATTCCTTGAGGTGCGGAATCATCGCCACCAATTCCTTGAGGTGCGGAATCATCGCCACCAATTCCTTGTCGATGATTCCGCCGCTAGGAGCCGGCGCTATCACTTTCGCGTGGACGACTGCGCCGTTCTCCATCGTGGGTCGGTGGGGTGCGCGGAGAGGACGCGCGGGGAGGGGACGTAAGTAAGTCCCTGGCAGCAGGCGGGTGGTGGGGCGGCACCTGTTGCTGCCATGGGCAGCGCCAAGCCGCGCGGCGGAGTCGCTCCGTAGGTCCGCGTTGAGCCACACGAGTGCGCCGACCCGTCGCGAGGTGCCTGCGGGGGTGATGTCGCGCCGATGGCTGAGTACGCGCGGCGTGAGCGGCTTTGCGCGGAGAGGCGGCGCGAGAAGGCGAGCGGGCGGGCGCGCCGGTGGTCGGGCACCGCGCGCTGCGGCTGCAGCAAGCCGGCGGCTGGCGCGGCAAAGGCGGGCAGCGTCGTCGCGGGCAGGTAAGCGACGGGCGCACACGGAAGCCGCAAAAACGCACACGGAAGCCGCAAAAAATCACACCGAAGCCGCAAAAAATCACACCGAAGCCGCAAAAATGCACACCGAAGCCGCACTTCGCAAATTTGCAAAAAAAAAACATAAGAGTGACACTATGGATTTCGGGTGACACAGGTTGCCCGCATTCGTGCAACATCTGTCCAAGGATCCCGGAGTACGCGCCCAGAATAAAAAAGGCGGAGCTTTGAGAGCCCTCTCGGCGGCGGAGAGATAGCCCAAACTTTAGTTGTGACTTGTGTCCGGTCCCAGCCCAGACTTTAAAGGGAGACAGAGAGGCTTGTAAGGTAGGTAAGGTAAACGTCTCCACACACACAAAGTGGTGGGGCAAGGGGGGGCGACCCTCGCATCTCCACGCCCGGGACACGGGCAGGAGCCCCACGGCATTCAAAGTGCAAGCACCGGCCCGGTGCCGTGGGTGAGCAACCTGCACCCCACTCCCTCCCTCCCAGACACAACCCGCACACAACCCCCACAGCGTGGTCGTCTACGTGTTCAGAAACACCAAGCAGCGAGGCGAGGGTGAAGGGGTAAGGTGCTGTGTGGGGCAGAATCTTCATCCGGCTTATCTGTGACTACTCCATCTAGCCTGGGGGGTCGCAGGAGGGGGGGGCAGAAGGTAAGATAAGAGAGGCTTGTTGGACAGAGAGGCCGGTTTTGGTCTAGGGGTTATAGTACTAGGGGCAGACGTAATAGGGCCGTCACATGAACTCGCGGTAACCAGACCCCTCCATGCAGCATGAAGAGGACAAGAAGATTGGAAGGCGAGGGTGTCAGGGTGCGCGGGGGAGCTTACTAAGTAAGAGGGCGAAACAAGCTCTTCTTCTACTACCCTGCCCCCTGAAACATCCCGATGGCGAAGCGCTGTCCGCGCGTCACCTCCGTCATTCCGTGGTACATGTTGCGGCCCTTCTTCTTCAGCGGCGCCGTGCTGTTGGCAGCGAAGACGATCACGTCGCCCTCGCATTCAAAGGGCACCTCCCGCCGCGACAGCGGAGACTCGTTGACGTCCGTGACATAGAGCGCGCCGCCCTCGAATTCGGAGGGCGGGTTGAGAAGCAGCACGGCCTGCCACGCAAAGTCGCCCTGGTCCTGGTGGGCAAAGTTGATTCCACCACATCCGTAGCGCAGCAGCAGCGAGTCGCGCTGCGCCGGTGTCGGCGACGGCTCCAGGGCTGGCCAGTCGCGAAGCGCCTCGATGATCGCCTGCAGCGCCGGCGGCTCCTGGCCCTGGCGAATCGTGAAGTACGACCCCGCCGCGCCATTGCCGGTGGACCGGCGCAGGTGAGTCTCGCGCTTCTCTAACGCCTCTTCGTTGCTCAGCGCACCCAGGCACTCGCGCGCCTGCTGCTGCGTGAGCAGCTTCGGGATCAGCAGCGCGCCGCTCTCGTACAGAGCGCTGACGTCGACTGCCTCCAGCTGCGCCTGCGCCTGCGCCTGCAGAGCCTGCTGCGTGGGCACCGGTACCTCTGCGCTCTGCGGCACCGGCCCTGGAAGCGCCGGCAGCGCGCCGATCTTGTCTGCATCGCGCTTGACGCGGTTGCGTCTGAGCCACTTGGCTGCTTCGGAGCCCGCGCTGTCGAATGCTTCTTCCCTCAATTTGCCATTCAGCTTGATGCGCGACCCTGCGTCGTTGACGGCAAAATCATGGTAGCCAAGTTCCGCGTAGACCTGCTGGCCCCACTGCACGCACGTGAAAGGCTCCTTCCGTTGCCAAAAGTGTTCCGCCGCCGACTTCATCGCGAACTTCAGTTTGTCCTCATCGCGAAGCGGGTTGACGACGGCGGTCTTCCCTTTCTTCGGCGAGCACGTCGCGGTCGTGGCTGGCGGGCGCTTTGGCATAATGCGCGCACGGGGGGCGCGAAACGCAGAAGAAAACCTATTACGCGTTCACACTTCGTGCTCGCTGCAAGACGCCTTCGATAAGCAAAAGTGGGACGGCGGCCATCACGCTTGCGGTCACACAGACGTCCTGCAGACAGACAGCGTCCTGCAGACAGACAGCGAGGCTTCGGTGGCAAACTCAGAGCCCACATTCATTCACAGATGCCTGCACCGTTCGTGCCAGAGAACATGTACATGTCATGTAGCTCTGTGACGCCTTGCCCTTCGAGGCGCGCCACGCATCCGAGCAGAGGACCTGGTCGAAGGAGTCGGCGCCAGCGAACATGCTGCGCATGTCGGTGACCGCAGACACGTTCCAAGCGCTGATGTCCTGGTTGAAGGAGCGGGCGTAGAAAAACATCCAGCTCATGGCGGTGACTGCAGTCACGTTCCACGCGCTGATGTCCTGGTTGAAGGAGGTGGCCCAGGAGAACATGTAGCTCATATCTCTGACTGCCGACACGTTCCACGCGCTGATGTCCTGATTGAAGGAGTCGGCCAGGTAGAACATGTAGCGCATGTCGGTGACCGCCGAGACATTCCACGCGCTGATGACCATGTCCTGGTTGAACTCGGAGGCTTCCTCGTGGTTAGTGAACAGGTCGTGCATGTCGGTCACGGCCGACACGTCCCACGCGTTCATCGGTATTCTGCCACCATGGAGCGAATCGCAAAAGCCCTCATCGAAGTCGTAGAGCTCGATTGCTCGCCTGAGATCTTCTCGGCTTGTAAACACTGATTGCGCCCTGCGGCACGTCCCAACGTAGATCGCAAACGCAAGCGCGCCCGCGAGGGCAAGCAAGATCAAGGAGATCAAGAGTGCGATTCCAAAGCGCTTGGCGGTGGCTTTGCGATTCGTCAGAGGGCACCACGACTGCGAGAGCTTCTGCTTCGGCGGCTCGCCCGCCTCCCGAGTCGTTTTCTTCGATTGCTCGGCAGCAGACGACTGCGAGCTGGACTGCTCTTCGGCAGTGGACCTCGCAGTCGATGTCCGTGAGCTGGACAGCCGCTCGCCCTCCGATTCTGCCCGGTCCCGAGGCGGCACTTGCCCTGCTTCAGTATCCACCGCAAGGCCAGACGAAGCAGAGGATGCCGATTCCGTGATGGCCGGAGCCACACGAGTCGATGATCGCCTCGAAGCAAACGACGCAGCACTCGCCCGTGCACGCGAAAGCCTCTCGGCAATGCGTTCGTGCGGGTCGTCGTGAGCCGTCGGCACCGCAAACGGATCGGTGGTCTTCATCCCTCCCACGTGCTTTGAACCACTGCAGGCGCCCGCCGACGCCCGGCCCGCTGGGAGGTGTGCTCCAGCAGGGGACTGCAGGATGCGCCAGCACTCGTTTGCCTGCTGTGCGAGGCTCTTCCCCTTGACTGACACTCCGAGCGCGACGCAGCTCGCCTCAACAATCTCAACCAGGTTGGTGCCCGCGACGCCGAGTTCCTTCCTGAAGATCTCGCCCATCTCGGCGAGGGCGGGCGTGCTCGAGGCTCCAGGCGCGCCCGGCACTGCGCTGCCAGTGGCTGCCCCGTACACAGGCGCGCCGATGACTGGCGCGGGCGAGGCGGAGCGTTCCGAGGCACAGTCTGACCCGCGGTCGGAGCCGCGGTCGGTGCCGTCCGCCTGCAACTCCTTCTGCTTGAGCGCCTCAAACTCCTCCCGAGTCAGCGTCCCGTCGTTGAGCAGCCTCTTCAGCTCGGCCAGCCTTGCGAGGTCCACCATGATGCAGCGAAAAGTTGATGGACGGCCGAGTTCCGGCACCGGCGTGAGTCAGTGGCTGCCAGCATGCCTTGCCAAAAAGCAAAATGGCTAATAGGGAGTCCTCCGGCGCTATTTTTACCGGCGGTGCGCAGATCAAAAAACGGTAAGAGACGCGTGAGTGGTGCAAGACCCGCGCGACGCACAAGCCACAACGAGACCCCGGCGGGAAGCGCGAGCGCGGGGCTTCTGGAGAGATACTGCCCACTGACAGTGCCACTCGGAGCCCGCAGTTTGCGAGCGAGACCGGCGACTCCAGCGACCCACTCCCCACGAGCGTGAGGAGCAGTCACGGCCGGCTCGACGCGACCGATCCTCAGGTGTGCTTCGGACACGGCATCGAGACACGGCATGAGAGAGCGTCCCTGACCGACACTCCACTCCGACAGCACACACAGAGCCCTCCCCCCCCTTCGCTCCTCCTCGCGCAGCGGGCGCGGCATAGAAGGGGGCCGCGCCACTCGGCCGAGCCGGGCTCAGCCTTTCCGCGACTTTGCGCTTCTGTAGGCGGGGAAGGGGGAGGGGGAGGGGGAGGGGGTCAGCTCACACGACCTTCACCAACAGTGATTCATGGTCGTTGGTGGCATCTACCGTTCAAGGCCTGTAGACGCGGCAGAAGAGCTATTGTTAAATCATGACTACTTCTCTGCATTAATCATTAATTGGGACCTGTAGACGCGGTAGAAGAGCGTCGCAAAGACGACGCTGGCGGCGGCCCACCCGCTGATGCCCAGCGAGTGGCCAAATGCGAAGTTTGAGATGACCTGGGGTGCGGGGCGCGGTGCGGGGCGGCGGTCTGCGGCGCCTTTGTCGACTTGGAGAGGGTCTGCAGCCCAAACGAGACGTAGTGCAGCGCCTGCGCGGCCGAGGCGAGAGGTGTGGCGAGAGGTGTGGCGAGAGGTGTGGCGAGAGGTGTGGCGAGAGGTGTGGCGAGAGGTGTGGATAGAGGTGTGGCGAGAGGTGTGCGCTGCCGTGGCGAGAGGTGTGTGTGGCGGTGGCGAGAGGTACGGGGAGGGATGGGGAGGGGAGGAGAGGAAGGCGCGGGCGCGGGCGCAGCGTCTCCGCCGGCCGGCGTCGGCAGGCGGGAGTTGCGAGTCTCTGTGCGTTCCTCCTCAGCACGGTGCGGGCCTCGCGGGAGAGCGCGCCTCGTACTGCCCGTAGGAGGAGAGGGTGTTTGAGATGGAGCAGGGGGCAAAGGCGTAGAAGGGAGCGGGGATCTTGAGCGAGCGGTGCTGGATGCCCATCGCCGCCATCGCCACCACGATGGCCAGCACCCGGTTCGAGAAGACGCAGAACGTGGCTGACGGAAACTTGCCAGTCGTGTACTCCTTGGTCATGACCTTCTCCTGCACAAAGCCCCAGGTGAGGTAGGAGACCTGCAGCCCGACGAAGCAGAAGGCGAACGCGGCCGCGTCGGCCGCCTTGTTCTTCTCCTCCTTCTTTGCAGCTGCTGGCGTCTCTGGGCTCGACGTGTCCGACTTCTCCACCCTGCCCTTCTCGGGGTCCAGCATAGGAGCCTTCTCCAGCTCTGCTATCCGGGAGTCACGACCATCCATCTCGGAGGCGACCGAGTCGTCGCGGTCTTTGGCTGCTATGGTGGCGGACTCTGGCTGTTCGATGGGCGAGATCTCTTTTGCCTCGCTCATCTAGGCGCCGCGCCAGCAGGCGGCGGTCGTCTTTGCCTCGCAGACAACTTCACGGCGAGTAAGGAAGTAGTCCGTTTTGAGGAGTAGAAGTAGTGCGTGCTCACCTGCTCACAGTTCACAGAAAGGCTGATAAGAAAAAATGGAGCGCGGCTAGGGTTGCGCAGCTATGAACAGGAGCGAGTTCGCGCTGCGCTAGGCTCAGACGGCGAGTTCGCGCTGCGCTAGGTAGGCTCAAACCCGGTACACGGAGCCAACCCTCGGAGACCCGTGTTTACTTTACGGCCCTTGCCCTGCGAACGCGCACCCCCAGGGCTAGGGCTCTCTTGCCCGCAACCCGATGCCAATCATCCGGCCCGCTGGGTGCGCTTCTTAGCTCCCCGGCCCTGTGGGATGTGCGGTTAATTAATGACTGCACTCGAAGTGCTCCAAGTGCTCAGTATACGGCGAGAGTTCGCGCTGTGCGCGGCCTGACAGCTGACTCTCTTGCGGGCGGCCTGACTCTCTCTAGTCTCTTGCGGAGGTTTATCTCTGGAGAGTGGCACGTGCGCACGTCCTCGCCATCGCCGCCGATGGCGCCGTCTGTCTCACAGCGCAGCGTGCGCGGCAGCTGCGCCGCCGGCGGCCCCACGCCGCATCAGCAGCGTTCTGAGTGAGTCAGGCTGCGCTGCACAGCCTGCTGAGCACGCTCCCCACGAGCAGCGCGCCACGCGGGCCCGTCGCAGGCGATGCGGGCGGCGAGTCGACACGCATGTCACAGTCGTAGGCAGCGCTGGCGAAGCGAGGCGGCCGGCGCCGGCCCCCGCAGGCGGTTGCAGCGAGAGAAGCGATGTAAAAGACACTGTTGAAAGGGTGGGGAGCGGCCTGCCGTCGAGCAGCACGTCGCGCGAGCCCGCTGCCGGCGACCCGATCGGAGAGCTCGTAGTCATGGTAGCATTCAGCGCGCCATCTCGCCCGAGGCGGCCCGCTCTGGCCCTGTAGGCCTTCCCAGAGAGCTTATCGAGGCTGTACAGAGTGCCGAGAGCACACTGGGCAGGCTCCCGTCGAGCGACGAGCCATGCTGGCTCGTCGCGGGCCGCGAGCTCGAAGACCCGCGTGGAGCGTCGCCGAGCCATGCGTGCCCGCCCGCTCGCCCGCGGCCGCAGGCAAGGAAGGCGAGCTTCCTGGCGTCTCTGGCGAGCGCTCACATGCCAAAAGACACCTCGCAGCGCGCGAGACGTGACCAAAGCGGCACGCCTCGGCGCCGCGAGAGCAGCCGGTTGACGTCGGCACCAAGCGCGCGGCCGCCGGGCGCCTCCGAACCGACAGGGGCGCCGCGGCAGTAGAGAGCACTCCACCCGCCATACCGTTTTCTGGCGGTCAGGTTTTCACTCAAGGGGCGAGACCACGATCGAGGGGTCCCGTATCGAATCGCCTATCGACTCGAGGCTGTGAATGGGACCAAAGTTTGACATGGAGCCTGCAGAACGGACGCGGCTTCTTCTCGCCCGCACCCTGGCCCTCCTTCTCCTCCCCTGCGCGAACGCGTTCGCGCCCCAGCTCGTCTCCCGGCTCTTCTCCCGGCCGGTGATGCGCTACCGCGGCGGGGCGGCGGCGGCGATGTCGGAAGAGCCCTTCCCGGTGATCTCGCGCTTCGTGGGCGGGACCTGGACAAACAACTATATGATCTTCAGCGGCATAGGCTTTGAACGGCAGGAGGACCGGCTGCGCACCGTCGAGTGGGAGGTGGACGGCGAGAACTGCACGACGACGCTGACAGCGGGCGAGCGCAAGGTGACGCTCCGCGGGCAGCACATCGGCGGCGGCGTGGTCAAGTTCGACGCCATGGGGCTGCCGTTTGAATACAAGTTCCACCAGGTCGGCCGCGACACCCTGCTCGTGAGCCGGACCGAGGACAGCAGCTGCGCCGAGTGCGGGCAGGGCGAGGAGGCCGTGGCGACGCGCCTGGACTGCGGCTCGATCGTGCTGACCGGCGCGGACAGTTGCGTGCAGACCATCCTTCATCTCGAGGACGGGAAGCTGACCCAGACCGAGATCATACACGGCGTGCGCACCAGTTGAACGGACTTCCATGTCACATCGCGCCTACGTAATATGGGCTTCTGGCTCTGAGCTCTGCATTGAAATGTACGTATCGAGTCCATGGCTTGAGACAGTGCTGTGTTGTAGCTGCTGTTCCATGCACCACCAGCGGATATGTAGCCCGAAAAACGCGCACGGCGCGTGACTCGCTAGCTCAGATTGTGGCCGCGACGTTGACGTACAGATTCGTACAGCCACAATGCCACACCCCACACGTTGGCCAAACCACAGGTTTCGATCCGCATCCGGGCCACCGCAAATTTTGATCAGCAAATTTCGAGCGTCTGGGGGGGCGACCCCCCCATCTTTGTTTACCGAATGCGTCTCTGGATTAGAGTGCGTCTAGTAGGCCTCCTACTTAGACGCTCGCTGTCCTCGGTATGCTCGAGCATCCTAAGATGCGCGAGTCTATATTAGTTGCTCCGCGCATCCCGAATTGCTCGCGGCATCTCCGATTGGCGTTGCTGTCTCAAAAGACGCGCCGTGCATACTGTGAACAGCGCGTGTCTCAGAAGACGCGCGCATATTTTGAACAGCGTGTGGATCTCAAGAAATACACGCACGTATAAAAACAAAAAAGAAAACGAAAACGCGCGGCGGGCCGTGCCCCCGGCTGTGCGCCGCGGCTGCTGCGCTACTACTCGCACAGCCGCGGCGCGCCCACCCGAGCACTCGTGGGTGGGCGCCCTATAGCCTCTCCGCGCAACGTGCTGGGGCACGGACAGCGGCTCTCACGTGTGGCAGCGGCAGCAGGCCCACCGCTGCACCGACTCACACTGAACAGCACGCACAGGACACAGTCACAGAACACTGCCCCTGACGCCACTCACGGCCACGGGCTACTCAGACTTGGACACAGGCACCTCGCTTAGCACTCCGTGCACGTGGCTGCCGGTTGCCGTCACCAGCGCCGCTTCCTGCCCAGATCAAACACCTGCGACGTGGCGGAGGCGATGAGCGGCCCGCGGTCGCCGTGAGAGCGCGCGTGGTGGGCGACGGCTCACCGATCGAGCGGAAGCGGTCACGCTGTGGGGGCGGCGGAAGCGGTCACGCTGTGGGGGCGGCGGCGAGGCGGGCAAGCCACCCGCAGATCCCCAGAAGGACGCCGTCGCGAGGTCGAGGGCGGGCGGCGGGGGCGGCGAGAGCGAGGCGCGAGGCGCGAGGCGGTGTTGGCGGCGGCGGTGGCGCGGGCGGCGGCGGTCACGGAGCGGGGGCGAGAGGGTGGTGGCGAGCAAGACACCCGTGCGCGCTGCGCGGTCGCCGTTCTGACTCACATGCCTGCGGACAGCGCCGACGGGTGGTGAGGAGGGCGGCGAGCCGGCGGGCACGGTGTGCGCGCGGTCGCCGCGCGCTGGTGGGCGACAGCTCACCGAGCGAGTCGGGATGCCCGGTCCCTCAAATCGCCAAGTCAAACAAGAAAAACCGCGCCGCTGGCCGACTCTCGGAAGTACGCTGTCTTCCGTGTCTAGGCGCACGCCCACGCCCTCAGCCTCGAACTGGCCCCGCTACCTGCCGCGCAAACTGGTTGGTGGGGGGGGGAGGCGGCGTCGCCGTCGGATCGTCGTAAGCAGTGCATGCAACTTTGGTCTTTGCGCCCAGAGCTCGTGGCGCGAGCAGATGCATGCGCGGTGCTGAGAACCTGGTTCTCCAGGAGGGGCAGGCCGCGAGGAGAGACCTCACACGAGCACTCAAGGCAGGGCCCCCAGGGGGTGCCGAGAGATCACACCGCCTTTTCGTGCTCCCTGGCTCCCTGCTCCCCCCTCCGCCCTCGGTGCCCGGTGCACCCGACACACGGTGTCTCCTGAGACGCTTCCCTGTCCAAGTATAGTAAAATGTGATCTAGTATGCAAGTGCCATCTCAGAACAGCTGTGCATCTATAGATGCTTGTGGCGTCTAAGATGGAACGCGTAACAAAAGACACGGCGCGGCTATCTCCAGGACAGCCATCGCATCCTAGAATGCCCTGTGTACCCGAGACACATGGTATCTTTGAGATGAAAAGTGCGTCCTAGAATGCGTTTTTGCATTCTAGGACGCATCGGTAAACAAAGATGGGGGGGTCGCCCCCCCAGACGGAGGGGCGGCCGCAAATTTTGAGGTAGATTTTGATTGTCAAAACACGTCCGTCTTGCCGCAGGATAGAGCATATAGGCGGCGAACACCCACACACACGACATCCCACCACTCAACAGGACGCGTTCACCTCCCCAGACATGGCTAACGCGCGGGCGCACAGAGGCGTCCTCGCTCAGGCCATCGCATTGCGCTCCCCCGCGACCGACCGCGCGCACCTCCCGGCTCTGGCGCCGATCATTTCTACTCGAGTAGCGCAGGCGGCCGCCGGATGACGCAGCTGCTTTGTCTTTGAGCTTTGATGGCGAGCATGAACGGCCTGTGTTCCTGCTCGAAGACCCGTCTCAGGCCATATCTGGTGCCTACTTGTCTTAGGACAAGCTCAGGGGGTAGGTAGGTAGGTAGAAAGGTGAAGAACAGCCAGGCTCGGACTGGACACCAACGCGGTATGGGTGGACGCTAGACAGATGATGACGACACGCACGAGCGACACACAGACACAAACAGGCTCACAAGACACACAGCCAGCTGGCTGCCACACACCCTGAGTCGGCGTACACATAACTCAGCGCCACATCCTTCCTGTCGCCCCCCCCAGCACTCCACGGTGCCAAGGGCACAAACAAGGGCACAACTCAAACAACAGACAACAGGAAGTGACATGTGAGGCTAGAGCAGCATGCTCCACCTCTAGCAATCTCACCGGCCTGCTAGGCACGGACGAGACCGTATGTGGGGTCTAGTGAGGTGTCTATGGACGCTCTCCTCATGGGCTAGCTGCCTGCAGCTAGGGGGTGCCCCTAGCTCAAAAAAAGATAAACGAACGCTGCGTTTGTAACTCAAAAGGCGATGGCTTGCCCTATTCCGCTGCCTCTCGCGCTTGCCCCGCGGCACCGCGCCTCCAATGAAGCCGCGCGCTGCACGGCTGGATCCCCGCGACGCCTATTGCTCACGAAACCCACGCCGCCCGCTCCCGCACGTGCGATGCGCCCTCGCTCGCCGCCCGTCGGTGCCCCTCGGCCTCGCACCGCCTGCTCCCTCCCGCTCGCAGGTGCCGCCGCTGACATTGAGGGGCGGGAGACGCGTCCGCTGCTGTTCATTCCCCACCCTTGCCCCGCGCCAGCCTGCACCATGCGCATCCCATTTTAGCTGCTGACGCTCGGCCGCCGTCGCCGTGCGCCCGCAGATCCAAAACAACGTGAGCGAGGGGAGCCGCCGCGGCTTCTTGCGAGCTGGACCTCGAGCTCGAACGCTGCGAGTAGGCGCGGCCCCCACGAGCCCCTCTTTCTCTCCATTCCCCCTCAAAGATCGCTCTCCGTCACTTGATGTGGCCCAAACACGATGCGCTGTAATCAGCCGAGTGAGATTGCCCGTGAGTCCCGCGCAGCCCGCCTCCTTCTCTCTGCCCTCTCTCCCGGCAAGAGAGCGAACCCGCCCCGCTGTAGCGGGGCGACGCTCTCAGCGTCGCCCCGCTACAGTCCGAGTATCGCGGCAGCGAAGGAGAGATGTGAGAAACGTCTGCAGCACTCTGCAGTCTGCAGTAGCGTAGTCCGCAGTCTCCAGTAACCAGTAATAATGCGGGGGGGTTCTCTGCACAGTCTCCAGTAACCAGTAGTAATAGTAGTGCTCTGCCCAGTCTCCCCAGTGCCCAGTAATTCCAGCCCGCAGTAACAGTAGTCCTCTGCCCAGTCTCCAGTAATAGGGGCCAGTAGTCCTCTCTGCAGTAGTCCGTTGGCAGTCTTTAGCCGAGATTGCCCGAGATGTCCTCACCCAAGAGGCGAATTGCCCCCCCCCCCCCCCCCCCTCCCCGCCCGCCCCTCCGCACTAGCCCTCCCCTCCTCGCACACTGCCCTGCACGGCACCCCTGCCCAGCCCCGCGCCCTCGCCACCGCGACAGGTGAGGGGCAACACCAACCTCGCCTCGCTGGCGATGCCCAACCTGAGTGACCTGTACGGATACATCGACGTGCGCGCCTCTCCCCCTCTTCCGCCTCTCCGCACTAGCCCCTCCCTCACCGCCCTACACCGCACCGCTGACCAGCCCCGCGCCCTCGCCACCGCGACAGGTGCACAACAACGCCAAGCTCGCCTCTCTGACGATGAACAACCTGTTTCTCGTGGACGGAGGCATCATCTCGGTGCGCGCCTCTCCCCCCCTCCCGCCCCTCCGCACTGCCTCCCTCGCACCGCCCCACACCACACCACTGTCCAGCCCCGCGCCCCTCGCCACCGCGACAGGTGAAGAACAACACCAACCTCGTCTCGCTGGCGATGCCCAACCTGGAGGAAGCGAATGCCCAAGGAGGCATCATCGTGCGCGCCTCTCCCCCTATCCCGCCCCCCCGCACTGCCTCCCCTCCTCGCACCGCCCTCAACCGCACCGCTGCCCAGCCCCGCGACCTCGCCACCGCGACAGGTGCTGGACAACCCCAACCTCGCCTCTCTGACGATGCCCAGCCTGGGGGGCGGGTCGTGGTGGAACATCATCGTGCGTTCCTCTCCCCTCTCCCGCCCCCTCCGCATTGCCTCCCCTCCTTGCACCGCCCTGCACCGCACTGCGGAAAATGGCGTCCCATTGCAGCGGTGAAAGCGGGCTTGCCGGACCCTCTCCCCTGCCTCAGGTCGACCCCAAGCCCGCCACCTGCAACGTGGGGCTCTACACCTGCTGATCGAGACGGGCAGTAGTGCCGGTGGGAGCAGCCCCTGCTCTGCTAGTCCCGCCCGCCACGGCCTCGGCATCTGCAGCATCCTGTGCGCCCATGGCGGTCAGCTCGGCCGGCTCAGCATCGGGTGTGCCGTTTGGATCATCCTCCTTCTCTCCCGGCTCCTCCAGCAACGCGCCACCCTGGACATAGGTGTCAGCCAGAGGAAAGTGCACCAGCACGGCTGCTTGAAGAAGCCGGTCTGCGCACAGAGGTTGGCGCGGACTCCACAGAATCGAATGACCAACCCATGCCTACATGGACCACACTCACATGTCTTTGCATGTAATAGTTTTGCTACACCCTCTCACGGGGCACAAGAAAGAGGCTCTACGGGGTCTGTGTATGCAGTACGGTCTGTGCTGCTGTCGGGCTGTATCAGCGCTGCTGTCGGCTACGGCTTTACCTACAGGCCACTGCGTGCTGTGTCGGGCTGTCGGGCAGCTGTCAGGCTGTCACGTTAGGGCCTGACAGCGACGGGTCACCTCACCTGTCAGACTCTGCTGTCAGGCTGTCAGATACGTGCTAAGGTAAGGTAAGGTAAGGTAAACTTCTCCACACACACGAGGTGGTGGGGCAAGGGGGGGCAACCCTCGCGTCTCCACGTCTGACGACAGGAGCCCCACGGCATTCAAAGTGCAAGGCCCAGTGCGCGTGGGTGAGCGGTGTGTGTGTGTGTGTGTGTGTGTGTGTGTGTGTGTGTGTGTGTGTGTGTGTGTGTGTGTGTGTGTGTGTGTGTGTGTGTGTGTGTGTGTGTGTGTGTGTCTCACGTCACTGCATCCTCCGCCGGTTCCTCCCGTCGCCTCTTCTTTGTTCGAATGTTTTTCAATCCATCCTTCACGAAGCCCTCCCATGTAGCTAGCGTTCTTGGCGAATGTCTCGAAATGGCCAGCAGGCGCTGTCTGCTCGCGGTCTGTGCGGGCCGCTCGTCCTCCTCGCCCTTCTTTCGTCCTCCCGTCCCTCCCCTCCACCATGGCCTTCTCGGCACTTCTTTCTCCATCCGCCTCGCCCTGCCTTTTCGCATCGTGCCGTTCGCCCTCCATTCGGTGACCTCCATGGCTGTCCGCCCCTTTTTGGGTGGCGCTCTCGATACGGTTGCGTCAACCTCGACGTCGCTGTCGCCCTCCCCGTCCCCGCCGGCGTCCGTGCCTCGGTTCGCGTCATCGGTAGCGTCTCCGTTGTTCCCTCGTGCTCCGCCGTCGCCCTCTCTGCTCGGGCCGTTAGCGATTTCGCTCCTCCTGTGTGTCGCCCCTCCGTCCCCTCCCCTTTCTTCGTCGTCATCGTCGCTGTCGCGAAAGCCCTCCGGTCCCTCGATTCCCTCGCCTATCCCCTCCGCTGCGTCGTCCCAGTTTATATCCTCATCCTCTGCGCACGTCGCGTTGGCTTCCTCTCTCCCCCTTTCCTCCCTGCCCCTCTCGCTGTCTGGTGTTAATGGACCCCCTTCCTCTCCCTCGCCACCGTCACCGTCTCCATCCCCGTCGCTACCGCCCTCCATGCCCGCCGCCCTTTGTTTCACACTCGTCTCTGCCATGTCCGCCGTCGCCGCCGTCCTGTCTGCTGCGCTCTGTGCTCCGTGGTACAGTCGCTTATTGTTGCTCAGGATTAGCTCACGCACCAGGACAGCCTCCTGCTCGTTATTTTGGCTTGCCGATATGCATCCAAAGTTCCACGCTAGCTCCTCCTTCGTCACGTCTATCTTTTTGCAGTATCTCGCGAATGCCGTCCGCGCTTGCTGGGGTGTTATTGCGTTCGGATCCGCCCTGGTCCCCGCCTTGTATCCCATCTCCTTGCGGTGGCTCCTGTATGAGTCCCCATATGACCATGTGATTTCTTGGCCTTGCTGTGCATCGCTATCTGCTGCGTCGCTCTCTGTGCTCGGCTCCTTGCCTAGGTATAATGTTCTGAAGGGTAGCGCCGAGCTATGTCTGTCGCGTTCGGTCTCGTTGCGCGTGCTCTCTTTGATGTTGTCTTGGCGTTGTCCTGCCTCGTCACTGTGGGAGGCAACCTCGACGTGTCGTTTTATTGTGGACCACATCCTGGTCAGCGTGTCGTCGTTTGGTCTCTGCGCCCCCGCCGTGTCCGCCCAGGTGTCGATTGCGGTTAGCATTGCTCGCATACCAGCCTCTCCTCTCGTTGCCGCTCGTTCGATGCGGTCGCGGGTGCTGAACGGTATTAATTTTGTGTCTTGCGCCTCCCTGAGCGCCTCTAGCTTCGCGCCCCCCATCGCCGCGATGGTCCGGTGGCGCTCCCATGTCCGTTTTGTCGCGCCCTTCCATTTAATTAGGTACTCCCACCGTTCGGTCGCGTCCTCTCCCGTCTCCCCCGTTCGTCGTGCCCCGTCGATTCGTTCGTACGTCCATTTGTCTTCGCCCTTTACTTGTCCATTTCGGACTCCCCTCTGTTCTGTCGACGCTTCCGCCGCAATTCGGATGGCTATTCTCTGATCACTTCTGTTCCATTCTAGCCCTGCCTCGTCCCATCGCTCGTGCCTCCCCGCAAACCATTGTGCGGTCGTCGCCTCTGGCTGTCCGTTTAACTCGCCTAGTAGCTGTTCGTAGTCCTCTTTATCTGTCTTGCCCCGCAACTCATGGACCCTCGATGCCTCAGTCCACGTCATCCATCCGTCGCCCTTCTCGTTTGTCACGTCGCTCCACCATACCAATCCGACCTCCGCGAGCCTCTTCTTGTATGTGCACCGTCGGGCGCCTCGCCTCCACATGGTCATGCTGTCTTCCCATAGTCGTGGGCCCCGCACTGTTTCCTGTTGGCCAGTCATCTCCCACAGGTCATCATCGAGGCCGTCTTTCATCTGCATCGACGTCCTCATGCCTCGTAGTCCTGCCCGATTCCGCTGTAGGTAGTATGCCTCCATCAGGTTTCCTTCATTTAGTTGCCCGTCGGGTATGAATGTCGTGTCCCATTCGAGTGGGTGTTTGCCGCGGCACCCCAGTCTCCATGCCGTCCTCGCCAGCGCATATCTCGCGACCATCCCCGCGGGTCGTCCCTCTGGTGCCGAGAGCATGTTGTCGATCGTGCTCATCCAGCTCGCCGTGGCTACCTGATACGTGTGCATGCTCCCTTCACCACCATCTTCCTCCGCCGCGTATAGGTGTGCCTTCGGGTATGCTGTTCCTGCTCCCTGTCGCTCTATCGCGTCTCGCCTCGCAACTTCGATGGCGTCGCAGTCCTCCATCGTCATGACGGTCCCTCTTGCAGCCGCTCCGACCACCCCTTCCATCGCGGCGTTCATCGCTCGTTGCATCTCGTCCGCATTTAATTGCGTGAGCGCGCCCACCATTTTCATTAGCCGCGTCGCTTCCCTTCTCGTTTTTTGTCTCGCCGGTTCCATCCCCTTCTGCCACTGGGCGGTTATCGGGGTGCCCAGGTATTTGTAGATCTCGACCGCCGCCGCTTCCACCGCCGTTTGTCTCGCCGTCTGTACGTCGTCTTCTCCCTTGCTCGTCTGTCCTCTCGCTGTCGAAGTCGCCCTAGGCAAACCTGCTACAGCCCAAGGGTTGGCGGTTGGGCGGGGGGCGAAGCCTGGAGCGGCTCGCGGGTTGGTCCGGTGGGGGGGGCGGGGCGGGGCGGGTCGGGGTGGATCGGGTCGGGTCGGATTGGGGCGGGGTTGCTCGGGTCGGGGTGGGGCTGGGTTGTGGGGTGGGGTGGGGATGTCGGGGTGGGGAGTGGGTGGGCGCCGGAGTGGGAGTGGTGTGACTGCTCCTGTGGTGCGGGCGACGGCTTCTGAGGAAGCCGTCGCCCGCGCCACGCCTGTCGCGTGAATCGTAAAAAAAAGAAAGAAAGAAACCAGACAACCCAAGGGAGGGATGGGAGGACGGCACGCCGCCACCACACAGGGATTTTAAGGAGAGGTGTGTGTGGTGCGCTATCCGTCGCCCACCCTAGGGAGTCTGCCTCTTCCTATCTCTCTTCGCAGTCTCTCGCCGCTTCTCGCTGCAGCCTTCATGCCACCTCGCGGTCGTCCCACTCTCGTCGTACGGGCTAGAGAGCCCTGACCCCTAGCCCCGGCGTTTTGTTTTCTTCGCGATGTCCCCGCGCCGCCGCTCGCGCCGCCTCGCCTCCGCCGCCGCCGCCGCGCCCTCGCCAAGCACGCCGCCGCCCGCCCGCCTCCTCGACCTCCCCACGGAGCTCCTCGTGCGCGCCCTCTCTCACTGCGACCCCGCCGACATCGCGCGCGTCGCGGCCGTCTCCCTGCTCTTTCACGCCTCGCTTGTGCTGGAGGGCATCCGCTTGTGGGCGCAGGAGCGCGGCTTCGAGCTGCCGGCGCTGCCCGAGGGCGAGAGCTGCGCCGTGCGGTGGCTGTGCTATTCGGCGTTGCTATGCGAGTCCAACCCGCCCGCGAGGGCGGCCGCAGGCTATACGCACAGCCTCTTCATCGTCGGCGAGGGGCGGCTCTCGTCGTGCGGCAATGCGAATACCGACCCAGGCCTCCTTGGCCATGGTGAGGGCGTGACGCGGCTCAACACGCCGACCCGTCTCCCTTCGACGCTGGGCGAGCGCGCCGTGAGCGTGTCGGTTGGAGCATACCACAGCTTCGCCCTCACCGGCAGCGGCGCCGTTTGGAGCTGGGGCCGGGGATACTATGGCCAGCTGGGCCACGGCGACGAGCATGACCAGTGGCAGCCGAAGAAGATCGAGGCGTTGGCTGGCCAGCGAGTTGTCGCCGTCGCGGCTGGAGACTTCCACAGCCTCGCCCTCACCGCCGATGGCTCGGTTTGGAGCTGGGGCAGTGGGGTCGACGGCAAGCTGGGCCACGGCGACACGCAGCTACAGCTGCTGCCGAAGAAGGTCGAGGCCTTAGCTGGGCGGCGCGTCGTCGCCGTGTCGGCTGGAGGCGAACACAGCCTCGCCCTCACCGCCGACGGCGCTGTCTGGAGCTGGGGCGATGGATACTTTGGCAAGCTGGGCCACAGTGACCAGCAGACCCAACTCCTGCCGAAGCAGGTCGAGGCCTTAGCTGGGCGGCGCGTCGTCGCTGTGTCGGCTGGAAGGTTCCACAGCCTCGCCCTCGCTGCCGATGGCGTCGTTTGGAGCTGGGGCGATGGAGAATACGGCAAGCTCGGCCACGGCGGCTGGCAGAGCGAGCTGCTGCCCAAGAAGGTCGAGGCCTTAGCTGGGTGGCGCGTCGTCGCCGTGTCGGCTGGGGGCGAACACAGTCTCGCCCTCACCGCCGACGGCGCTGTCTGGAGCTGGGGCGATGGAGAATACGGCAAGCTGGGCCACGGCGACCGGCAGAGCCAGCTGCTGCCCAAGAAGGTCGAGGCCTTTGCTGGCCAGCGCGTCGTCGCTGCGTCGGCTGGAGGTGAGCACAGCCTCGCCCTCACCGCCGACGGTGCCGTCCTTACCTGGGGCGAGGGCGAGACCGGCTGCCTAGGCCACGGAGAGGACCGGTCGGACCAGCTGCTGCCCAAGAAGGTCGAGGCGTGGGCGCATGGGCCATAGAGGAGAGCGCTGCTGGCGATAGAAAGGGAAGTTGGGTTGAAGGGATGATCGAAGTCGAACAAAAAAAAAATTGCTAGCTCAAAAAACCGGCACACCAATCTCCCTTCCTCTCTCTATCCTCTCTTGGAGCTCCAGAGTCCACACCCCCCTGCCCCGGGATCGCGTACAAGCTATGGCTACCGTAGGCCACACTAGCGTCGCTGGGGGTTCCCTGCCCTAGATGGGAAGCTGGCCGCTGATCCGAAGACCGACTGCACCAGGGCGCCTAGATATACTCGAGGTGAGCGAGGGTGAAGTTACGCCTTAAATGCCGGCCTCTCTACTGTGGACCTTACTCCGAGCTCGTTGGCTCCTCCTATTCCCCCACCCCCCCTCCCCCCCCACTCTCTCCGAGCAAGGGCGTGCGCTACGTCCCCAAGGGGGGGGGGACGTGGGGGGGAGGTGTGGCGCTTAGGTTGTGGCGTTTGGGTTGTTGTGGGGCACCCAAACGGTTTCGGTTTTCCTCCTTGGTGCCCCGAGTAGAGCGCGATCTCCCCAACGCGGCCAAAGAGAGAGAGAGAGAGAGAATTCTTGATACGAAACCACGACGACACACACCAGTCGACTCGCATCGGTTGCCTCCATGAACGGCGGAGCTATTCTCGCGTCCACACCACACCTGGCTCCAACGTGGACACGCCCATAGCTGGGGACACTACTAGGTCACGCATGGCATCAGAAGTTTTATCTCTGGGCCCCGAAAGGCATCTCTAGCAGCGTCGTTACGCATGCGCCCTCCCCTCCTGGGCGCATACGCCTCACGTCTCGACAGAGCGTAAGCCCTTGGCGTGTGACGAGACGAGTTCTTCGCCATCGCAGCGAGCAGCACCCCACTCGCCGCAGCAGCCGGAGGCATCGCCGCAGCACTGTCTGCGCCGCGGTCCCGCACCCGTCGACGAAGCTCCCCCCGCGGAAGACCGCGCGTAGCGACGCCTTGACGATCGAGATGAGCGCGCTTGAAGCTCGCCCACCTACTGCCCCTGAGAGTTGGTTACCGAGTGGGATCAGCTCCCCCCCTTGGGATCGAAGCCGCCACACCTCGCACCCAACATCCCAGGCAGGATCAGAGAGAGACTCCGCACCGGACACCGCCCGGGCACAGACCCCCTACCCGTCGGACTACGCCTGGACCCCTCACAGAGCAGCCCACGCACAGGTCACGCATCGGCAGATTTGACACCTGGTTCAGGCGTAGACAGCACACACTGGTCACAGTTGCATAGCCCTGCCGGGGGGGACGAGTTCGCAAGGTTAATATTAAAGAATACAAAGTGGTGACAACCACTGAGTTCTCAGTGGACGACGAGCGTCGACTGAACAGAAGGTGGGTGTGCAAAACACCGGGTCGGCGCCAGGCTTAGACAGCCAGTCGCACGACGGTCGACTGGTCACAGTCTCATCACGAACACGTTCTAGTCGTTCCCCTTCCTCGTAGCTTGCATCGCTGCTCGCCTCACTCCAGTTGCTCCTC
The DNA here is from genome assembly GCF_000372725.1 of Emiliania huxleyi CCMP1516. NCBI lineage: Eukaryota > Haptophyta > Isochrysidales > Noelaerhabdaceae > Emiliania > Emiliania huxleyi. The sequence continues at coordinate 438,837 of NW_005202428.1, read as the reverse complement.
CTCGTCGACCCCTCTCTCGCGGCCAAAGGCACGAGGATAGTAGGTAGGTAGAAAGGTGAAGAACAGCCAGGCTCGGACTGGACACCAACGCGGTATGGGTGGACGCTAGACAGATGATGACGACACGCACGAGCGACACACAGACACAAACAGGCTCACAAGACACACAGCCAGCTGGCTGCCACGAGGATCAACCTCGAGAAAAAAATATTCCCTGTAATTCCGCCCCCTTGTGGGATCCCTTGTGGCCAGACTTTGACTGCTCGATTGGCCCCCGGCCCGGCAGGTGAGGCCCGCCTTCCCTCGTCTCCTACCCCTCCTTCTTCGCTCCCTGCTCCTCTCCGCCAGCCATGCTCGCGGCGGGTCTCCTCGTGATGGTGGCTCGTGGCCAGCCGGCATCCAGCTGCGAGATCGCGTTGTCCGCCTGCTACTTTTCCATGGGCGGGCAAGGCTGGAAAAAGTACGTCGTGGGCGACGAGCTCGCGTCCTTTAAGCAGCAGTTAGCGCTTCCTCCGCCGTTCTCGCTCCGCCACCGCCCTCCGCCACCGTCACCACCTCCGCCCCAGCCTCCGCAACCGCCCTCCACGCCACCGATTTCGCCGCCCTCGCCACCCGGTCGGCCCACTCCGACCCCCTCCCCCCCGCTGCTGCCGCCGGGATCGCCGTGCATATCCTGGTGGCTGTGCTCGCCGCCGCCACCGCCACCGCCTCTGCCTCCGCCTCTGCCTCCACCTCCGCCTCCGCCGCCGTCTTCAGGGCCGCCCGTGCTTCCTCCTCGGAGTCCTCCTCTGCCGGCTGCTCCGGCGCCAACGTCTGGTCGGGGGAGGCGGCTGCAGGTGCAGGTTGCGCCAGCACAGGGGTGGCCTCGGCCGCCGCCGCCTCAGCCTCCTCTTCCTCCCCCGCCACCCTCGCCGGCGCCGAGCTCTCCGCCATCACCTTCGCCGCCGCCTCCCCCGTCGCCGTCCCCGCCTCCTCGGCCGCCTCCGCCGCCGCCGAGTCCGCCGAAGCCTCCGCCGCCCCCTCTGCCGCCGCCGAGCCCTCCGCCGCCGCCGCCGGCTGAGCCGCGGGCGCTGGTGAGTGGCGGGCGGTCGTGGCTCAACCCGACCATCCCGTGCTGCGAGAAGGAGTTTGTCTCGTGCGAAGAGGGCGAGATCAGCCAGATCGAGTGGGGAAGCATCCGCGGCCTCCGAGGGACGCTGCCTGCGCAGCTCGGGCTCCTCACGTCCCTCAAAGAGATCGACGTCGAGCGGACCGCCGTATCGGGCACGCTGCCGGTCGCCCTCGCCTCTGCGGCCTCCGGGCTCCGACGGCTCAAGATCAAGCAGACCAACATCACGGGCACCCTCCCCCCCTCCCTCTTCCTCTCGGGCACACTCGAGGAGCTCTCGGCCAAGCAGGCATGCGCGTACCCATCCCACAATCCCACACCGACACTGCTCTCGCATTCCGACATTCGCTCGAGAGGAGACGCGCGTTCAGCCGCACTCCGCTGTACTCAAGCCGCGGTCGCTGTCTCCCTCGACAGACGCACGGGACGGCTCGATGCCCCGTGTGATCTCCCCCTAGCTGATGTCTGTGTAGTCCCCCCCCCCCCCCCCTCGCAGGCCGGTCTCTCGGGCTCCATCCCGCCCTCGTTTGGGGTCCTAGAAGCGGACGTGTTCTTGTGCGAGTCTCCCGACCAGCACTCGAGAGGGGCGTAGACTCAACTGTGTTCAGCTCCTGTACCCCCTGTACCCCGCTGTATTCACTGTAGTCGCCTCCCCCCCGCTCGGACTCACGCGGTGCTCTGAAGACTCTTCCCTCAGCACCGTCCTCCCGCCCTGATGTCGGCGTCTCGACCTGGTAGGATTGGGATGGCACACAGGCTGCAGGTACTCGACCTGCGGCAGAGCCAGTTCTGCGCGGGCAGCGCCAGCTACGCCGCCGACAGGCCCTGCCCCACGGGCTGTGGTCCTCGAGCTGTGAATGAAAAGCTGTGAATGAAGAGCTGTGAACAGGCCCTGCCCCACGAGCACGAGCTGCCCCGAGGTGCAGGCATGCAAGGGACTCTCCGGCACCGTCCCGCCGGAGATTGGCACCTTCTAGGAACCTCCTAGGAACCTTCTAGGAACCTTCTAGGCACCGTCCCGCCGGAGATTGGCACGGCGACCCGCCTTTCGCAGCTCCGCATCTCGCAGAACCGGCTCTCTGGCACCCTCCCGGCGTCGCCGCCCTGCTGCGGGCTCTGTGACACGTCCCGGACACGTCCACGACATGTCCACGACATGTCCGCAGGCGTCGCTCGCGCTGCTGCGGGCTCTCGACGCGCTCCAGCTCTTTGACAACCGCCTCACCGGCACACTGCCGCGCGGCCTCAAGGCGGCAAGGGAGTGCGCCCTCACCGTCGCGGACCCGGCCTTCCCGCCGCCTCGCCCGCCCGCCCCGCCGCTCGCCCCTCTCCGCCCTCCTCCTCCTCCTCCGCCGCCGCCGCTCTGCGACGACACGCAGTGCAAGTCCCACGGCAACGACTGCTGCGCCCCTCCGGCGGACATCTACGGGCCGGCGAGATTACCCGAGATTACCCGAGATTACCCGAGATGACCCTCCGACGGACACCTACGGGCCGGCGAGATTACCCGAGATTACCTGAGATTACCCGAGATTACCCGAGATTACCTGAGATTACCCTCCGACGGACATCTACGGGCCGGCGAGATTACCCGAGATTTGGAGCCGAGATGTGGAGCCGAGATGGAGCCATGTGTCCACGATGACATGTCCATCACATGTCCGAGACATGCCCTCAGGTCTGCCGCCGCGGCTGGACGGCCATCCGCACCCAGCGAGACTGCTTTGGCTTCATTGGCGCACCCACGCGTTCCTGCGCACCTCCTGCCGCACCAAACGACGTGACGACCTCGCCATTGCTTAGGCGCGCGGGCTACACCTGTTGTGCCGCCCGAATCACAAGAGTCCACACCCCCGCTCACCCTCACTGTTGCGGTTGCCCAGGCGCGAGCTACACGTGCTGCCACCCCGCGCCCCCCGCGCCGCCGCCGACGACGCCGCCCTCGCCGCCGCTGCGCCCGCCCCCGCCGCCCCACCCGCCCCACGAGGCACCGCAGACTAGCAGCTGCAGTACCTTGAGGTAGCGGTGTAGAGCACGCAGCCTGGATGCCCCAAGGCCGTGCCGGATCTCCCCATATCTCCCCCCAGATCTCCCCATGTCTCCCCGTATCTCCACCGCATCTCGCGCAGCCCGGATGCTCCAAGGTCGGACCACCAACAAGAGTGACTTCTTGCCAGGCGCCGGAGCCGCCGATGGCCGGGAGGATGCTGGACGAGGGCTGGCGGCCGGGCGCGGCGGCAGAGGCAGAGGAGGAGGAGCAGCAGGAGCATGGCGTTGGCAAGGGCGTGCGGCGCACCAGGCCGCAAACTGAGCAGATGATCTGCTTAGCCTCTCCCCGCGGCACTACTACCTCCCATACCACGCTCCACACGGCACCCCGCACTATCAAACTATTCGCCGAATAGTGTACCTTGTCATCAGCAGGTACCTCACAACGGTATTACCAAGCTAATTCCTAGGGGCGCCTCTGAGAATCACATTATTAGGCTAAGAGTAGTTTGATAGTCGGCGTAGGCGGCGCCGGCTGCAGCTCGAAGTCCTCCCGCCGCCCCACGCTGGCTGGGCGCCCGCGCCGCCGCTCGCAGACTGGGCGAGCGGAGCATGCCCTCCCGCAGAGGGCGGGGCGGGGCAGCCTCCTCTTTTGACGAGTCGACGCGTGCATGAACAGGCGGGGACACTCTCGTACAGGGCGGGTGCAGGCCCCCGGCCACCTCTCCTGACGCGCGTGGATCGGTGGCTGAACAGGGGCGGCGGGGGCAGCACGGCGGCTTCCCCGGCCTGCTCGCCCGCTGGCACGGCTGGAACAAGGGGCCGGAGGGCGACGACCCGCTCGACCCTTGGGACCGCGGCAGGCAAAGTCTCAAGTCTCAAGTCTCAACTGAGAGGAGATTGCTCACTTCACACCGCCGCGCGACCAGTGGGGATCACGGGCACACGCCGCGGCAGGCTGCGCGACGGCGACCAGTGGCAGTGGTGATGAGAATGAGGATCGCGCTAACAATGATGTGAAAGATGACGACTTGTTGGACCGCGGCAGGCTGTCCGACGGGCGGCCGAAGGTGCTGTGGCCCCACTGGGTGCGAGATATAGCCGAGATATAGCCGAGATATAGCCGAGATATAGCCGAGGCGAGCCGAGGTGATGCTGTGGCCGTCGGCCCGACAGCCAGGAGATGCGCCGAGAGGAGTCTAGATGAGCCACGCCCCGCCGCGTGTAGTAATCTTCATCACATCCACGCGTGGACCTCCGGGAGGAGAAGCAATAAGACGAACACCGTCCCCATGCAGGAGCCATATCTCCCCACATCTCCCCACCTATCGCCACATCTCCCCACATCTCCCCACATCTCCCCACATCTCCCCACATCTCCCCACATCTCCCCACATCTCGCCGTGCAGGAGCCAGGCACCCGAGGCAACTACTTCGACTGCCCGATCCCAAACGACCTGCCCGAGCCGTGCCGCAAGGAGACGGTCTGCCAAGGTGCACGGGAGATGCGGGGAGATGCGGGGAGATGCGGGGCGATGTGGGGAGATGCGGGGCGATGTGGGGAGATGTGGGGAGATGTGGGGCGATGTGGGGAGCTGTGGGGAGATGTGGGGTGATGCGGGGCGATGTGGGGAGATGCGGGGAGATGCGGGGAGATGTGGGGAGATGTGGGGAGATGCGGGGCGATGTGGGGAGATGCGGGGCGATGTGGGGAGCTGTGGGGAGATGTGGGGAGATGCGGGGAGATGTGGGGAGATGCGGGGCGATGTGGGGAGATGCGGGGCGATGTGGGGAGATGCGGGGAGATGTGGGGAGATGTGGGGAGATGCGGGGCGATGCGGGGAGATGCGGGGAGATGTGGGGAGATGCGGGGCGATGTGGGGAGCTGTGGGGAGATGCGGGGCGATGGGACGGTCTGCCAAGGTACCCGGGTAATGCTAGCACCCCAAGCTCCAATCCGGTCGCCCTGCCTTCGTCCCAACCCGCTCCGTGGGCCTGGGGCGTGGATCATGGGCGTTGCTTCATCTTCTACTTCCACATCTTGAAGAGTCGCTCACGCCTACACTAGGTGCACGGGTGCACAGGCCGCCAGCCAAGGAGCGTCCGAAACAGCACTCTGCAGCGCAAGTGCTCGACGGCGCGGCCGCCTTCGACCAGCCTCTCTGGAGCAGTCGCAATGCGACGGACACAGCCGGGAGGCTCAAGGCCGAAGCCGCGACCTTGATCTCCGCTCGGGCTCCGCTCGGCCGCAGCAGCCACTACTACGACCTCGGCCCCGTCCGGAGCGGCCTTGGTGGCCGCAGCAGCTACTCCTATGACGGAATGCGGACAGCGACTCCTAGAGGGCGTCCGAGCACCCTCCGCTCCTTCTTCCTCTTCCCGCCGCACCCGCCACACCCGCCCGCGCCGCCACCCAAGCCGCCCTCCCCGCCCCCCTCCCCGCCCTCCCCGCCGCCGCCGCCAGTGTCGACGCCATCGCAAGAGCTGCCGCCGCCGCCGACGCCACACCCGCCGCCACAGCCGCGTCCGCCGCCACCTCCCTCGCCGCAGCCGCCCGCCCCGCCGCCGCCCGCGCCCGGAGAGGGAGGGTCAGCCAGCCTGCGACGGCGTGCTCACGCTCCCCGCCGTCGTCTTGTCGG
>NW_005202428.1:415424-418192 GCF_000372725.1 Emiliania huxleyi CCMP1516 | reverse complement strand
GCGCATCGCAGCGCTCTGAGTGAGTCAGGCTGCGCTGCACAGCCTGCTGAGCACGCTCCCGACGAGCGTCGTGCCCGCGGGCCCGCCGCAGGCGACGCGGGCGGGGAGCCGATGCGCGTGTCGTAGGCGTAGGCAGCGCTGGCGAAGCGAGGCGGCCGGCGCCGGCCCCCGCAGGCGGTTGCAGCGAGAGGAGCGAGATAAAAGACACTGTTGAAAGGTTGGGGAGCAGCCTGCCGTCGAGCAGCGCGCCGCGCAAGCCCGCCGCCGGCGACCCGATCGGAGAGCTCGTAGTCATGGTAGCATTCAGGGAGCGCGCCATCGCAACCGAGGCGGCCCGCCCTGGCCCTGTCGGCCTTCCCAGACAGCTTGTCGAGGCTGTACAGAGTGCCGAGAGCATGCTGGGCAGGCTCCCGTCGAGCGACGAGCCATGCTGGCTCGTCGCGGCCCGCGAGCTCGAAGACCCGCGCGGAGCGTCGCCGAGCCTGGCGTGCCCGCCCGCACGCCCGCGGCCGCAGGCAAGGCGAGCTTCCTGGCGTCTATGCCAAGCGCTCACATGCCAAAAGACACCTCGCAGCGCGCGAGACGTGACCGAAGCGGCACGCCTCGGCGCCGCGAGAGCAGCCGGTCGACGTCGGCACCAAGCGCACGGCCGCCGGGCGCCTCCGAAAAAAGGGGCGAAGTAAAAAAAGAAAAATAACGTCTTCCACCTTCGATTGCCATCAAGCCGAGCCCAAATCCGTCAAAGTTTTGCTCTCCTCTGCCAGACGACGAATCGTCCTCCCTCTCCCACGCTCGAACCGCCACAGACCGGATGCCCAGTACGCTACAACCGCTGCTGCTCTTCGCCTCGCTCGCGACCGCAGCGGCCTTCCCCGACGGCCTGTGGACCGGCGCGAGCTACGACGGCATCGAGGCTGCCGAGGAGGCAGTCGCCCTCCACCAGGTTGAGGTGCTCAAGCAGTTTGCCAACAGCGTCGAGGAGGTCAAAGAGAGAGTGCAGAAGACTGCTCCCGGCTGGGCGCTCGGCATAGTCTCTGCGGTCGCCGGCTTCCTCGACGAGACAGTGCAGGTGCCGGCGGTCAAGGCACACGCCGCTGCGATGAGCCTGGCGCAGGCGGTCTCCCTGAGCGACCTGCGGCCGGGCGGGCGTCCGGTGCGGTGGGAGCACCTCACGGTGGTGAGCGGAGACGGCACGCGCCTCCGCGCGACCGTCGCCATCCCTCAGCAGCGGGGCGGAGAGCGCGCCTCGTTCCCGGTGGTCGTGATGCCCAACAGCTGGGCGCTGTGCGTGCTCGAGTACACGCTCAAGCAGCAGGAGTGGGCGGCGGCGGGGTACGTGGTGCTCCACTACCAGGCGCGCGGCTGGTTCAACTCGGAGGGCCTCATCGAGGTCGCAGGCCCCGCGGACGTCGCGGACGCCAGCGCCGTGCTCGACGAGGTCGGGAAGAGGGCGGCGGAGTGGCGGGCGGATGCGGAGGCGATCGGCATGGTGGGCGTGTCGTACGGCGGAGGCCTCGCGCTCCTCGGCGCGGCGCACGACGCGCGGGTCAAGTGTGCCGCTTCCCTCTCCGGCTGGGGCAACCTGACGAGAGCTCTCGCCGGGCAGGCGGCGCCCGACCCAGCGTCCCGTTCGGCAGCGGCGGCAGGCTCTCATGTGAGCGACTCCCCTCTGGTAGGCGGCGCCGAACCAGGTCTGGTTCGACATCCTGATGAGCACGTCCATCCTCGTCGGCCGTCCCGACCCGCAGATCCACGCGATGTGGGAGAGCCTCGTCTCTGCCGTCGTCGACCCGGCCGCCGACGTCGACCCGCTGCTTGCGTGGGCCGAAGAGCGGTCCCCCGAGGCCTTTGCGGCAAAGATGTGCGGCCGGCGGCTGCCCGTGCTCGTCTCAAACAACGCGCAGGACGAGCTGTTCGTGTCGGACGCCGCGCTGATGCTGCGGCAGACGCTGCACGGCGCCGGCTGCCGCGTGCAGCTGCTCATCAACCAAGGCGTGCACGCGATGGCCGAGCTGCCCTCGCTCGCCGGCATCGGGGGGCTGGTCGCGCACCAGCCGGTCTGGGACGAGACGCTCCGCTTCATGCAGGCGCACCTGCGGCCGAGCAAAGAGCCGCCACCGGCGGGGCCGCAGCAGGGGGAGGTGGGACATCACCCGCCCAGCCGACCGGCCATCCGCTTCCAGCTCCGCTCTCCCGAGGGCATCTTCGTCGCGCCGCGGTTCGTCTCGTACGACCGGTGGCCGCCCCGCGAGCAGGCAGCGGTCTCCCTGCCATATCTCCCCATATCTCCCCATATCTCCCCATATCTCCCCACATCTCCCCATATCTCCCGCCCCGCGAGCAGGAAGTCGCCTCCCTGCCATATCTCCCCATATCTCCCCACATCTCCCCATATCTCCCGCCCCGCGAGCAGGAAGCGGTCTCGCTCCGGCTCGGCCAGCCCCTGCTCGGGGGAGGTGCCGCCGGGGGGGAGGCGGCGGCGGGGCAGGCGGCGGCGAGGCAGGCGGCGGCGGCGCGGGCGGCGGCGCAGGCTCCGGGGGGCACGGTGGGGATGGAGGTGGAGGCGGAGGAGGTGAGGGAGGCGGGGGAGGTGGAGGAACTCCACCCCCATCACTTGTCTGACGACGCAAGCTTTCGATAGCCGCGAGAATACACCTTCTGCATCCAAGGACCATCGCACTGTGCACTAAGCCCAACTGCTGCCCATGACGACAATCCACCACGAGCGCAAGTGATCACAGCGCTAGCACAAGTCCAGACGTCGCACC
>NW_005202428.1:411994-415324 GCF_000372725.1 Emiliania huxleyi CCMP1516 | reverse complement strand
CAACGTCGGCAGGCCGAGCCTCACCGACCCGGCAAAGTCCCACGTGGGTTGGGACGGGCCTGACGCGCCGTTCGACGTGCGGATGCGCGCGCTGTGCGTCGACGTGCCGCAGGTGCTCACACCGCATCTCCACCCACCCGTCCACCCACTCATCCACGCACGCACCTCCCCACCCACCTCTCCACCCACGCATGCGCGCACACATAGCATGCGCGCGTAGACAAGCGGCACGCCTCCAACGGTCGCTGCAGCACCTCTCTTCGAGGCAGACGCCGCACGACGAGGCCGGGACACGTCCGTCACAAGTCCTGGACGTGTCCGCAGGGCCACTTCCTCGGTCTCGGGCTCACCCTCTTCGACCCGGGCTTCCTGCCCGCGAGCGAGGACCCGGCGCTGCGCGTGTCGGTCGCGTGCGGCGGCCCGAGCCGCCTCGATCTGCCGCTGGTGCATGGCACTGTGGCGCGGCCAATCGAGGACTCGGAGCCGGAGCAACCAGCTGCTGCAGAGGCCGGAGTGGTGTAATTTATTTTGAGTGCTCGTCTGTGTCAAAATTGACGATTGACATTTTCAGTTGCTGATTTATGCGTGTGTGCCGGGCCCCGGGCCGCGCAGTACTCCAGTAGAGAGCTGTCTCGTCAAACGTCGTTAACGGTAGGTATAGCTCTGGGGGGAGGCGAGGGCCCTAGGGGGTACCCATGCGGGGGGGAGATGGGGTCCCCCAGCCCGCCGCAGACGCCGATTTTTTGGCATTTTTCTTTTTTCGCGCGATTTTTTACTTGTTTTCATGGGAATTCGGCGTACTTGCGGCCATGCTATCACGCCTTGCGACATCCTTTCGGCGCTGCTGACCGTGCCATGCTGCTCAACTGACCGCCTGCATAGCTCGCGGCCTTAGTCTTCGGCATTCAGTGACGACCTGATCGTACGGCCAGTAGGAAGGTGTCCTTCCAGCGCGTGCACGCTTCTGACGCAATGCGCGTCACAGACTGCCTCGGATTGGCTGCTGGCACTCTCGAGGCTATGCCTACACGGCCTCGCGCGCATGGGCAGTCAAGAGGGACCATGCACCTTCTCAGGACAGCGCCGGTGCCTCTCTCTTGGACCGGCAAACGTGGTGGTCTCGTGTCACCGATGTGGGACCAGTGCGGCATCGCGCCATCGACAGCTCTGAACTGCGCCTCACCACTGACCGGGAAGGCCGCCAAGTGGGCCAGCACAGGTCGCACATTGTGGCAGCAGTCAGCAATGCATGTCTCATAGCTAGAGCAGCAGCATCAGGGTCGCAGGGTCGGATCGTGTCAAGCCTCTCGCCCGGCCGGCCGCGTGCAGACGTCGGCCTGTCTGCTGTCTGGAGTGATCTGTCGGCGGTCAGTACGACCGATCAGGTTGGAGGTTTCTGATGGTTGGAGGGTCTATCTGTATGTACTCCTCGAGATCTCTCCAAATCTGCCCTCTGTTAGACCGGGTTAGATCGGGAAGTTGGTGCTCTGAGCGACTCTGAGCGCCGGAGCCCCGTTTCCGCACTGCTGCGCGGCGCACGGTGCCTCCGGGGGCCCCCGCGCCCCCCCAGAGAGGTATAGGTGCTTATACCTCACAGCTCACACTGATCACTGTCTCTAGAGGCAGAGACAACAGACAAGGAGGGCCCCCGCACACACGAACCCACACATACAGAGAGGGACGAGTGCACGCATTGGGCATCAGAGAGCCATAAGTGTTTGTTGTTGTTTGGCTTGAGCCAAGCAGGCACACCCCCGGCCCCGCGCGCGAGCGATTAAGGCCAGGGGCCCGAAGCCTGACTCAAGCCAAGAGGCGCAGCGAAGCGCTAACGCGGGCCATCGTGGCCGCGGTGCAGCCCCGCACGGGTTTAGTGCGCCAGATGCGCTCGGGCGACGGAGGAGCCGGAGGCGGGCGGAACTCGGCCGGGGCGAGGCCTGACCGCGGAGACGGCGGCAGCGGCGGTGGCGAGGGCCTAGCCTGAGGGGGAGGGGCCTGGGGAGGGGATGAGGACGGTGAGGGCCCGTCCGGCTCTGAGACTGTAGAAGTACCCGCGGTCATCTATAATGCCCGTCACACAAGTTGCGGCTGGCTCGGACTGGCTGTGGTGTGTGGAGTGTGGAGGCCTTGGCGCGAACGCGGATCCGGCATCCGGGATCGTAAAGCCGTATCCGACACACGCGACAGCTCGAGATTCGGCGCCGCGTGTTTTTTCCCGCCCGCGATTTTTTAGATTCAAAACAATTCGCGCGCCCCGTGTGTGTGTGTGTGTGTGTGTGTGTGTGTGTGTGTGTGTGTGTGTGTGTGCGTGCGTGTGTGTGTGTGTGTGTGTGTGTGTGTGTGTGTGTGTGGCCTCATCGCACCACCACCCTTGGCAGCACAAAGCCGCGCCAGATGTCCGCCAGCTCTGGAGCCGCTCCCTCGCGGCTGTCAAAGCGCTCCTCGTCCCAAGCGATCAGGTAGCCCAGCCGCATCACCTCGACCGCCCGCTTGCGAGCCGCCTCCGGGAAGAGCTCGTGCGACTGCGGCGACCACTCCGCCGCCTTGAGGACCAGCCTGCCCGCCTCCACCGCCTCGGCCGCTGGCTCCAGGTTGGCCGGCCTGAGGGAGGGCAGAGGTGTGTCAAAGAGAGGATCCGGCGAGTCGGGGAGAGACCATTGCATAGCGCGCCTCAGTGCGAGGGCCTTGGCCTCGCCCGTCACGCGCACGCCGAAGCGGCACGTCGAAGCGCTCGCGGAGACGACGACGCCGACCTTGCCGTTCATCGAGGGCCGCGAGACGAGAGAGTGGATCGCGACGGTGGAGCCGACGGCCGCAACGGTCGGATCCGACTCGCCCCACGAGCAGAGGACGCGCGCCCGCTCGAGGGCAGAAGGCTCGCCGGCTGAAGAGTCCGCGCCGCCGCGCAGCAGCGCCCGCGCCCGCTCGACGGTGAGCGCCTGCGGAAGAGGGGCAATGGGCGTGAGGACAACGCGCTCACGCCTTCGGCCGCTAGTCTCGGGCACGCCTCGAGATGCTGGAGCGGCGTCCAGCCGCGGCTGGCGACCAGCCAGGCGGCGAGGTCGGCGTGGCCTTCGCGGTTTGCAGCCTCCTTGGGCGTGCCAAAGGGCGTAGCGGCGCGGGAGGCGCCGTAGGAGGAGAGGAGCTTGGCGACCTCGAGGTGGCCGAAGTGGCACGCGACGAACAGCGGCGTGGCGCCACTGTTCAGGTTGACGAACAGCGGCGTGGCTTGGTTGACCGCCGCGCTAGCCTCGAGGAGCAGCCGGGCGATCTCGAGGTGGTTGTTCTGGCACGCGATGTACAGCGGCGTGGTACCGTCATCCTTGGCCTGGT
>NW_005202428.1:380877-411894 GCF_000372725.1 Emiliania huxleyi CCMP1516 | reverse complement strand
AAGGTACAGCGGCGTGGCGCCGTCAGCATCCTTGGCTCGATCGGCCGCCGCGCCCGCCTCGAGAAGCAGCCTGGCGCACTCGTGCTCGCCGTTCTGGGACGCAACGTACAGCGGCGTGGCGCCTCCAGCATCTGCTTGGTTGACCGCCGCGCCAATCTCGAGGAGCAGCCGGGCGCACTCGGGGTGGCCGTTCTGGCACGCCATGAACAGCGGCGTGACGCCATCATCCGCGGCTTGGTTGAACGCCGCGCCAGCCTCGAGGAGCAGCCGGGCGCACTCGTGCTGGCCGATCTGGGACGCAACGAACAGCGGCGTGAAGCCTCCAGAGTCTGCTTGGTTGACCGCCGCACTGGCCTCGAGGAGCAGCTGGACGCACTCGGGGTAGCCCCCCTCGCACGCGAGGAGGAGAGCGGCAGCGCCTTCACCGTCAGCCGCCCCGGCGCTCGCGCCGCCCTCGAGCAGCAGCCGCACCGCCTCGGCCTGCCCGTGCCGAGCGGCCCAGGTGAGCAGCGTGTCCTGTTTCTCGGTGTCGTGCCGCGCGTCGAGCTGGGCCGCGAGCGACGTGCCGCTCGCCCCCTGCCCGGAGAGGAAGGCGAGCAGCGAGGCCAGGTCGCCCTGAGCCAGGTCCGCGAGCACGAGGGCGGGGCTGATGGCGCCGCTCATACTGTGTTTTTCTCACGCCTGAAAGAAGAATTCTACGAACACAAGCCCCTCTCACAGCAGACTGGCACGAACTAGCACCACAAAAGGCACAGCAGACAACGGCCCCTTATGGGCCGTCGAAGAGGCCGTCATACTCCTCCGGCCTCGCCCCCCCTTCCCAACCCTCCCCTGGCTCAGGCTCCTCATCCTCGCGGCGCGCAGTGCGCACCCCGCCCCGCGAAGACGAACCCTTCCGCCGGCGTGCCTCGCGGGACTGCCGCCCGCTGCCGCCGCCCTTCCCCCCCTCCGCTGCCCGCGCCGCCTTCTCCGCCGCCCGCGCGGCCGCCTTCGCCTCCTCCGCCGCTAACAGCGCCTCCCTCCGCGAAACATTAATCGACTCACTGTCGAGCGTAGGCCTCCGAGCGTAAGAGCGAGGCTCTGGGGTTGCGTTTGGGCTGCCACGAAAACACAGGACCGTTGCAGTCATCGCCACCACCCTTGGCAGCACAAAGCCGCGCCAGACGTCCGCCAGCTCCCGCGGCTTGTTCACTCCCGGGCACGGATCCCTAGTTAGGAAGGGGGCGGACCCGTCCCGAACGCGTCAAACGGCGCACACGTAGGGGCACAAAAGGACACGCGCGCACCGAACGCTCACGCGCTGTTGCGGCTGCTCCGTGGTTTGTCGGAGCCGCTGGTACGCGATATGAGCAGCGCTCCGATGCCGCCCTGCCCAAGCCCGCAGCATGTCGCCAACCATACCGGCGACCACGCCTGCGGCGGGATGCCCATTGTTGTCGTTGTCATGAGCCTGCTGACGCCAGAGCGTGCGCAGTGGGTCGAGGAGCTCCGGACCGCGATGCCAGATTTGGTCGTGATGCGGTCCGTGTCTGGGTACAACCAGACCGAGGCCAGGCTGGCGCTGCGGCGAGCGGGGCTGCGGTTCCACGCTTTGTGCAAGCAGTGGGAGCGATGGGGCAACGTGGCCACGCACGCCAGCCGTTTCCTCGCGTTTGAGTGGCAGAGCCGCTGCCGTGTCCCTTACATGGCACTGCTGGAAGACGACCTGCGACTCAGGCCCGCATTCAAAGCGACAGGGAGGCTGCACGATTGGCTCCGCCGCACCGCGTGCGAACTAGAGTGATGGTTGGTGGTACTCTCCTGCAACCACAGTCCTTCTTGTGACATGGCAGGCCACTCTCAAGCCCTACAAGCATCAGATCACCCATTTGGGCAGGGTTGACACGTGATTTGCATTTGGAAAATTCCAGCTTGACGAGGCTCGACAGCGCCTTCGGTGGCATGCAGCTCTTTGCGACAGAAGCCTGGAGAGCAGCTCCTCTGCTGCTCACACGCTCTGCACAGTTGACACAGCCTACTGTGCGGCTGCCACAGCTGTGACAGCGATGGGCTCGCCCTCACTGGCCCTCAGTCACTTGTGCTGCGGCTTGTGTGAGCGACACTGCTCGGCGACTGCCGCTTGCCGGCACACTGTGAGACCATGGGTGTGAGGTGAAATCACGCTAGACCAGCGCTTGGTCACATCGGCCCCGAGGTCAGATCGTTCTACCCTGTTGATGACAAGGTAAGCGGTAGAGTACGGTGAGGTAAAACTTCTCCACACACACGAGGTGGTGGGGCAAGGGGGGGCAACCCTCGCGTCTCCACGTCTAACGACAGGAGCCCCACGGCATTCAAAGTGCAAGGCCCGTTGCGCGTGGGTGAGCGGTGTGTGTGACAATACTTGTCTACTGGCTGTGGAGCCGAGAGCAGGAGGGCCTGGCGCGCACAACCCCTGGTCAACTCAGGGTCCTTCCCCATCCCCTTTATGTGTGTGTTGTGTGCGTGTCAGTGTGAACCTGGGCCCGCGGGGGGTCGGGCGGGTGTATCGCGGGATCTGACCGCGTCATGACGGAGTCTTGATACGTGGCTGGGTTCACAGCAATTGTAGGGAAACGAAGGGACCAAATCACGGTCGCGGCCTTCCGACTCGCGCCTCCGCCTCACTGGCACTATTGTAGCCCTGGCCGGTGCGCGTGCGGAGTTGAAGTCCCGGAGTGAAAATTCGAACGCGTTCTCTCACGGTGACCAAAAAATGTCCACCTCAGAGGCACCTCCGGAGGCAGGCCGCCGCACGCCGGCGACACAGCTCCAGCTGTCGAGCTGACCCGCAGCTCCTCTCAGAGCGGGAACTGTGACGAAAGTTGACTGAGGCGGTTGTCAGGAATCATCATACGGATCACATGGTGGCTCTCTCATGACGGGAGACCGCCCGACCACTCCTGGGTGGCACTGTCACCGGTGTCGCTCGACGTCCTGTCTCGACAGCGTGCCGACAGCGACACAGATCATGTGGGACGCGTCGAGTATCGACCTCTACTGCTTACCCAGCCTTCGAGTGTATCCTGGCTGTGGTCCCACACCCACTGGTGTCCATCTCAGAGACCGCAGGAGGTCATGAGGGTCGATGGGAGTGCCAACCCCACAATGCCTAAAAACCCAGCCCAGTACCTCCCTGACACACTCGACGCACTTGACTCACACGTCTTCAGGCCACCGACTTAGACACATCCGCCCACATCGCTCTCTCAATATCGCACAATGCTGAGGACACAGAACCCCCCGGGCGCCTCCGCCCCCGCTCCACCCCGATGGCGCCGCTTCAGCACGCATCGAATCGACGCGCTCCTGCCCGCGCTCTAGCACGAGTACGAGGGCCGCTCCTTCTCTGTCGCGAGCCGGAGCCTCTCGCCGGCCTTGCGCAGCAGCTTGCGGTTGTACACGATCTGGTCGGCGTTGAAGTAGGTGTAGAAGGCGATGAGCAGGAGCATGGCGGCGAAGCAGGGCGAGAGGAGGCGCGGCTCCGACGCGACGCCTGAGCAACAAAAGAAAGACCCGTGGGCAACAACCGGAAGCGTGCCGCGGGCGCGGCTCTGGCCCCAAGGCCGCACCGTGCGGGGTGAGCAGCGGGGGCAGGAAGCCCGTGTACGCGAGGCGCAGCGAGGCGGCGGCGATCGGGGCCCACCAGACGACGCGGCACGCGTAGATGGCCGCGAGGACTGCGGCCTACGACAGGACGCCACCAGAGCTGCGTCGCGGGTGTGAGTTGCGGTACTGTGTCGTGCGTTCAGGGCCGTGGACGCAGCTGAGTGCAGCTGAGTGCAGCTGAGTGCAGCTGAGTGCAGCTGGGTGCAGCTGAGTGCAGCTGAGTGCAGCTGAGTGCAGCGGGGTGCAGCGGGGAGCGGGGTGCGTGCCCTCTAGCTAGAAGACACAGTCCGTCTCTGCCGCCTCTGGGGAGTGCGGTCCTGGAAGCGGTAGAGAAAGCGAGGCCACGCCTGCGCCGGCGTCTGGTGCAGCACGATGGCCGCGAGGATGAAGACACCTGGGTGTGGCACGAGTCGGTAGCTGGGTGAGCTTCTCCACACGCACGCGACGTGGTGGGGCAAGGGCCAGGCTATCCCTCGCATCTCCACACCCAGACACGGGCAGGAGCCGCTCGGCACACGCTGTGCAAGGTCGTGTCGTGCGTGGGCGTCTACCGGCGCGACTCACATCTCCCCATATCTCCCCACATCTCCCCACATCTCCCCACATCTGCCGGCGGACAACTGCGGCGCGTGTGTGTGTGCCGATGTCAGCGGCGGCTGGAACTGCATGCGGCGTCATGACAGGCACCGGACAGGTGCGCAGAGGCGACGACGTGCAGCATGAAGGTCTTGGAGAGGAGCGGGCCCGCCTAGTACCATACCTCCAGAGTACCGAACCCAGTGAGGCTCAGTCCCGGTGGTGGTGCGGTAGCAAGGGTCTGCCATGAGGCCGATGAGCTCGTAGCAGATGGCGAAGAGGTGGTGTGGCACCTGGCGAGATGTGGGGAGGTGAGGGGAGAGGCGGGGAGACGTGGGGAGAGAGCGAGAGCGAGAGCGAGAGCGAGAGCGAGAGCGAGAGCGAGAGCGAGAGCGAGAGCGAGAGGGGAGAGAGAGAGAGAGAGAGAGAGAGAGAGAGAGAGAGAGAGAGAGAGAGAGAGAGAGAGAGAGAGAGAGGGGAGGGGGGGGGGGCAGAGGGGGAGAGAGGGAGGGACAGAGACAGAGACAGAGACAGAGACAGAGGGGCGCACCAGCACCGCGTCCACCGACGGGTGGTGGCGCGTGAGCGTGTGGTCTGCGCCGGTGGCTCGCCGCCAGAGCAGGGCGAGGATGTCATACGCCTGGGGAGATATGGGCGAGATCTGGCGAGATCTGGGGAGGTCTGCCGCCAGAGCGAGGCGGGGATGCCATACTCGCCTCCACTCCCATGTCTGCGTACAGCGCGAGGTAGAAGAAGGATGCGTCGCCGCTCGAAAAGTAGAGCAGCGGCAGCAGCAGCTGCGCGGGCGGGCGAGAGGGGCGAGGGAGAGAGTGAGGGAGAGAGTGAGGGAGAGAGCGAGGGAGAGAGTGAGAGAGAGAGTGAGGGAGAGAGTGAGGGTGACGGTGTTGGGCTGGCGGCATATCTCCCATATCTCCCCATATCTCCCCATATTCCCCCATATCTCGAGCCCTCGCCCCCTCGACGGTGTGGCATATCTCCCAGATCTCCCAGATCTCCCCCCATATCTCCATCTCGCTCCATATCTCGAGCCCTTCCCTCGACGGTGTGGCATATCTCCCAGATCTCCCACATCTCCCCCCATATCTCCCCATATCTCGAGCCCTCACCCCTTCGACGGTGTGGTGGAGCGCAAAGATCACCTGCCCGTTGCCGACCGGGCGCAGGTGCGCCGACGTCTCGCCTGCAAAGAGATATGGGGAGATATGGGGAGATACGGGAGATATGGGAGATATGCCGACGTCTCACCGTAAAAGTCCCACGCGTTCATGAACGGCGCGCGGTACCTGCGGCGGGAGATCTGGGGAGATCCGGGGGAGATCTGGGGGAGATCTGGGGGAGATCTGCCCGTGCCGACCGCCGCCAGGAGGGCGGGCTTACCAGCGCGACGGGTGACAGCGCGAGGGGTGGGCGGCGGTTCCGTCCCGCGTGTGCGCGCGTCTCCAGCCACAGAGAGAGAGAGAGAGAGAGAGAGAGAGGGAGGGAGAGAGAGAGGGAGGGGTGAGGGAGGGGGGAGAGAGAGAGAGAGAGAGAGAGAGAGAGAGAGCGAGCGAGAGCGAGAGAGAGAGAGAGAGAGAGCGAGAGGCAGGCAGGCAGGCAGGCAGGCAGGCAGGCAGGCAGGCAAGCAGGCAGGCAGGCAGGCATGCAGGCACAGCATCTAGTTGCGCGGCACGGAAAGGAGAGGCCCTTCTCCTTCAGCGCATAGTGCCGGTAGCACCACTCGTTGTGCTTGCGGTCGAAGAGCTCCGCCATGTAAGAGACCGCCTCGCGAGCGGCCGCCTCGCGCCGCGCCGCCTCGGTCGCCGGCAGCGCGACGCCACGGAAGGCGAGGAACTTTCCGAGCTGCTCCGCGCTCGCCTCGGGGACCGGCACGTCGAACGGCGCGCTGTTGCCGGGCGGGTCGGGCCACGGCAGCACGCTGGGCAGGCTGCACTTTGCCGCGTCGAAGTGGGTGAAGAGGAGCCGCGCGATCGTATCGGCGATTCTCATGGCCGCATTGGTCACGACGCCGGCCACGACCACCGAGAGCAGGAATCGCAGGACCGAGAAGTCACCGATCACCACGTCCGGCGCAGTCATCCCGCCGAGGCTGATCTCAGAGGCGGCCACGCGGAAGGCGGCGTCGAAGCATTCCGAGGTGACGCACCAGTCGACCAGGTTGCCCGCGGCGGCCATCTCGGCGCTGGGCCAGAGCCCGAGTGCGGCGATGCCGTGGTCGACGCTGTGGATGACGTCGGAGATGGTCGGCGGTGGAGCGGCGACAAGGCCCACGAAGAGCGCGGCAGCGGCGGCGGCGGCGGCGAACGTGCAGGTCCCGGCGTGCGAGGACATGGTGCTTGCCAAATTGCATCAAGGCTGCATCAACGCTTCAATTCGCCTCGAAACCTCGCGAGGAGCTCACCCATGCATGGCCGATCCTAATAGACAGCTTGCTGAATGCGCGAAAAAGAAAGCTAGAGGCACAAATCCACCGCTTTTCACCGAGTCCGTCCCAACCGATCGGAATCACCCGAGTGAATCACGCAAGGCACGCCGTGTCCATGTCGACTCGCCGGGGCCGCGCCGGGCCGCACGCCCCTGCTCCGGCAGACGCGGCGCCGGCGCGGCTCAGGCGCTGGGTCAGCGCGTGCGACCACCGAACCACCCGGAGAAAGCAGCGCACGATGCGTGCGACTTGGGTCTCGCTCGACGACCCTACGGGGGCTTCCACATCCTCCTGGAGCGTGCGACGACGAGTGTGCTCCGTGGCGTGGCTCGCCGTGCTTTGCTTCAACCTGTCGCTGGCTTTCTCGATCGCGACACGGAGCCTGCCCGCCCGCTCGCACACGGTGCTGCCGCCGCGAGGCTCCGTCGTCCTGGTGACTGGCGCCAAGTCGGGGCTCGGCCTGGCCTCGGCGGCCAGCCTGGCGGAGCAGGGGTACACCGTGTGGGCCGGCATGCGTCCCTCCCACCTCAACCGCTCCATCCCGGAGCTCGACCACCCAAACATCGAGCGCATTTCGCTCGACGTCACCGACGAGGCCGACGTGGCGGCGCTGCAGGCGCGGCTGCAGAACGTCACTCTGGCCGCGCTGGTGAGCAACGCCGGCGTGGCGCACAAGATTGGCCACGCCGCCTACGTCGACGACGCCCACCGCCTCTTCGACGTCAACGTCTTCGGCGCGATGCGAGTCTTCTCCGCCTGCCTGCCGGCGCTGGTCCGGAGCGGCGGCCGCCTCGTCCTTATCACCTCCTTCCTTAGCGTCGTGCCGCTGCCGGGCCTGGCGACGTACACGGCGACCAAGGCGGCGCTGGAGGGCTGGGCCGCGGCCGTCCGCATGGAGAACATCGTCCCCGTGAGCACCGTCATCGACGGCTTCATCCGGACGCCAATCTCGGACACGGACAGTCACTACCACAAGCCTGGGTGGCCGTACAAGCGGTCGGTCGGGCCGGGCGGGCTGCAGCAGACGTGGATGGACGCCTTCGACACGCAGCTCGACGAGCACACCGGCGCAGTCGCCCGCGCCATCGCCGACCGGTACCCGCGCCACCGCTACGTGGTCGGCTGGGACGCCACGCTGACGATGGCGGCGGTGTGGTTCTTCCCGGGCTGGCTGGTCCACCTGTTCATCAACGGGCTCTACGACTGGTTCGGGTAGGGCGTGCGCCCGCGCGACGGTCGGGCAGATCCTTTACTTGTGGTGCGTGTGTGTGTGTGTGCAGTGCTGTGTCTTCCCACATTCAGACAGTCAGAGGAGCGGGAGAGGGCGAATGCCCCCCGTCACGCCGCTCACTTCTCTTTCTAGTGGCAGCGCTCTTGTCGGGCGGGCTGGTATGTTGGCGATGAAAAATAGAGAAACCCTGTTCGAGGGCCCATATGCCCCATGTTGGCGGTGAAAAATAGAGAAACCATGTTCCAGAGGGCCCACATGCAGGGGGCGTTTGCCCCCCGCCCCCCGCCCCCCCCCCGAAAAAGCCGTATATCTAGAGCTTGTAGCTTCTTGAACGGCCCACCTACTCCACGGCCGAGGCGTCGCCCGCCCCTGCAAGCCCGCCCGTCTCGAGCCGCTCGGCGGCGTCGAAGCGCGAGAAGGCGAAGCGCGTCTCGTACGGCGACGGCACCTCGTACATGGCCGCTGAGCCCTCGATCGCGCCCTCGGCGTTCGCGCTCGTCTCGAAGAGTCCTTCCTCAGGGTAGATGTCGGTGGCTCCGTGGCGCGGCGAGTGGGAGGAGAAGCTCTGCCCGACGATGCCTAGAGGAAAGCTCGAGGCTGGCCTTCTCGGCTCCAGAAGCATCGGAGAACAGCTGCCAGTGCGTGACAATGCCGTGGGGGAGCGAGCGGGCGGCAGCGCCGTCTGCTGCGCTGATGCTGACGTCGAGCCGGTGGCGCGGGCCGGAGAGCCGATCGTACACGTGGTTGCCTGACGTAGCAGTCGTGACGCGCGTCAATCGTGCCGCCCGAACGGCATTGCTTTTATATTCCTCCCCCTCCGCGTGGTCGCCTGTGACGCGGGTCGTCCAGCCCTTCTTGTCCTCAATTGTCGCCGAAGAGTACCCGACGCGGGTGACTAGCTCCTCGCACGTCTTGTTGCCCGTCGCGCCGAGCTTGAAAAAGTGACCGCCGCAGGTGCCGTTCACAAAACGCCATCCTACAGCGTACGCAGACCGTCTGGCTAGCGTGCGGGCTCCTCCCACATCCACGCGAGGGCTCGTGCCGGTGTTGAAGGCGTCAAACTCGGACGCCCACACAGAGAGGTTGGCCCACTTCCGCTTGGCGCCGCCGACTCGAGCAACCACGTGTACCTAATTTGTGCAGACGCTTGGTGATTTACCAGCGTCTCTCTTTCGACGGGGGGGGGGGGGGGGGGACTGCGCCCCGGTGATGAAGGAGCCGTGCACAAGCAGCTGGCCGCCGTGCAATCTGAAGGTTGCGTTCTCGGTCTTGACGTTGCAGGCCAAGCCGGGGGCTGAGAAGAAGGAGTAGTACCTTCTCCGGGGAAAGTTATTTAGTACGACCCCGGTTTCGGATATCGGCGAACGATCGGAAGGGTGCCGCCTGCGCACAAATGGAGTCCAGCGATGTGGGACCTCAGTCCCAGAAGCTTGGAGCTTCAGGCCGCGACCACGCGGCTAGGTGGACACTAAAGTGCCATTTTGGCGCCAAATCTTGGCGGGAAATGACACGTGGCTTGGCGGGAGTGTGGTGTGGCTGCGCTAATCGCCAGCGCTGCTGTTGAGCGCCAGCTGCTGCTCCCTTCAGCCAGACGGCCGGGCCTGCGCAGCACGACCGCTGGCCTTCCTCCTGCACCACAGGAGCGCGCCAAGGCGCGCGTCTGGGCAAGCAGTGCGTCTCATCGCGATGCGAGAGTCGACGCTGTGACGCCGCCGCTCGCCGGCTAGAATGACAGTGGCAGCATTCGAGTACGCGTCGAGCTGTGCGTACCAGCACTCGTATGCGAGCTCATTGTGTCCCTGAGCTGCTGTGGGGTGCGTGGGCTCAGCTGCGGAGCACGTACTGGGCGGCGGTAGGGGGGTCGTACTAAATAACTTTCCCCGGAGAAGGTAAGTGTCATGCTTGCCGCGCAGGTCCGCACGCCCGCCGTGTGCAAAGTGAAGGTGCCTGCGAGACGAGCGCCAACGTGTAGCTGCTGTTCGCCTGCAGGCACCGCCCGTCTCTGCGCCGGGGATGGGGAGAGCTACACTCTCTCGAAACATCTGACTCGGCTACGGGTCCCTTTCGACGAACCCGCCGCTGCTGGGACTCGCCGGCGAGGGTGGCGGCGATGCCTGCAGCAAGGGCGCGATGCCCGGCAGCAAGGGCGGCGATGGCGAGAGCGGCGGTGGCGAGGGCGGCAGCGCGGGCGGCGGTGTCGAAGGTGGTAATGGCAACGACGGCGGAGGCGGCGGAGGCGGCGCGCTCGGAGGCTTTGATCGACTGTAGGTAAGGGTGCCCTGAAAGTCAACCTCCAAATTGCACCCAGTCGAGGCATCCGTCGCGATAGCACCTGTAAGGCAAGACAAGGTAAGGTAAACTTCTCCAAGGTGGTAAGGGGAGGGGGCAACCCTCGCGGCTGTAGCACCTGTTGTCGTGCTGCCAGAAATCTGGGCGGCATCGTTCTCCTCGTCCAAGTTGGGGAAGGTCGGGTTGGTTGTGATCTGAATAACGCCCAGCTGGATAGTATTGTCGAAGGCCAGCGGGAAGGAGACTTGCTGGTTGGATGTGAAGCGCATGCACGACCCAGAGTATTGTTCCCCCGCCTGGAGTCCACAGCCGGGGCCAGAGATGTCCTCGGCCGAGAAAGAGGTGTCCGCCCAGCCTGCACTCTTGCAGAGGCCGCAACCTCCATATGACTTGGAGGTGCCAGCCTGGCTGCACGTCTGCGCGACCTCCTCTGCAGGGAGACTCGAGTAGGGGATGAAGGTCATGGTCGAGTCGTCAAATATGTCGTAGCTCGCTTGGCAAACGGAAACACCCCACGATTGGCTCTCCACCAAGCACTCCAGGAGGACCTCCATGAACGCTCCGGAATTAAAGTGGGCTGCAACATAGTCGTATCCACTGATCGATGCTTCCTGCACCTGGCTCTTCATCGCGACGGAGATGTTGTATACGGTCCCTCCCCGGATTGGCTCACCATCGAGCGTGCAGAGGTTCGGCCCGACCCTGCGCAAGTCTATCACCCCGAAGCCCGAGCAGCTCGAGAGTCTGCGTGCCTCGCTCATGATGCGCGCGCGCAGGTACGGACTACCCAACGCTTTCAACCACAGCGCGTCGACTCGCTCGCTCTTCTTGGGCCTTTCTATCAATCGACACAACTCTTACCGAGGGACCAGCTGGAATGTTGTTCTCCGTCGGGTTGTGGATAGTCCGGAATAATGTCTGGAGCTCACAGTCAGCTCAGTCGGGGGTGAGATATGTCCTCACAGCTGATGATAGACTTGCGCAGACACACACACACACACACACACACACACACACACACACACACACACACACACACACACACACACACACACACACACACACACACACACACACTGTCTAGGAATCCTAGGTTAGGTAGGAAGATGAAGAACAGCCAGGCTCGGACTGGACACCAACGCGGTATGTATGGGTGGACGCTGGACAGATGATGACGACACGAGCGACACACAGACACAAAGACTAAATTTTAGGTAGGTAGGTAGAAAGGTGAAGAACAGCCAGGCTCGGACTGGACACCAACGTGGTATGGGTGGACGCTAGACAGACTGTTTGGTGTACTTAAAAGAATTACACGCGCAAAAAGAATTTCCTCGCGGCAGTCGTGCGAAATCCCGCCCCTAGCTGGCTCGGGGGCGCGGGCGTGGCGCCTGCAGTCCTCCCCGTCTTTGTTTTCTTTTTTGTCTTGCTCTGTCTTTTAGCGGCAGCCCTGAACCTGTCGCCTCCTGTCCCTCTCCAATGCCGCCCATCACATCCCTGCTCCTGGCGGGTGCGGTGGTCCTGACGGGCGGCGCGGTGGCCACCGCGCCGCCCGCCAGCTTTTCGCGCTTCGCGGCGGCCGTCTCGCGGCTGCAGGAGAGCATGATTTCTGCCGCCAAGGCTGCCGACCCGGCCGCGGTGTGGACAGTCGACTGCCACTCGCGCGGCAAGGCGGTCATCCTGGAGGAGGGCGACGTGTGGGAGAAGGGCTGCATCTCGGTCACGCAGATTGACGAGGGCGAGCTCTCTGCCGTCCGCGCCGCCACCATCTCGGGACGCACAGGCGCGAGGATCGAGGCGGGTGCGCGGTATTCTGCGTGCGCGCTCTCGTTCGTGCTGCACGCGCGCTCGCCGCTCGTGCCGACGCTGCGAGGCGACGCGCGCGTCTTCGTCGTCGGCGAGCGCGAGTGGTACGGCGGCGGCCTCGACCTGACTCCCTCGTACGTGGAGGAGGAGGACTGCGCGTACTTCCACGCCAGCCTGGCGGCGCTGTGCGGCAGGCACGGGCCCGAGGGGACGTACGAGGCGATGAAGGCCTCCTGCGACGACTACTTCTTCCTCCCCTGCCGGCAGGAGCACCGCGGCATCGGAGGCGATCGCCTCGCTCCCTTCTCGCCTCGAGAGTGGAGAAGTTGACTTCACCTCAGTTTACCTCTCGCCTCTGCGCGCGCCCGTCGCCGCTGGCCTCGCGCCGCCCGCGCTCGCTCTGCTCTCCCCTTCCAGCCTAGCCCCCCCGCCCCCCCGCCCCCCCTCCCACTCCCCCCCTCCCACTCCCCCCCTCCCACTCCCCCCCCTGCTCCCGCAGGCGTCTTCTTTGATGACCTGGCCGAGGCGTGGGCGCCCGCGTTTTGCGAGGAGCCCCTCGCGTGCCGCCGCCGCCGCCGCGCCCGTGATTTCTTTTCTCAGCGGGCGGGGCGTCTCGTGTCTAGGACCTGCTCGCCTCCGCCCTCGACCCGACGGGGCCGTACCTGCCGCTCGTGGAGAGGCGGCGCTCGCTCCCGCACTCCGAGGCCGAGAAGGCGTGGCAGCTGCTGCGCCGCGGCCGCTACATCGAGTTCAACCTGCTCTATGACCGCGGCGTCAAGTTTGGCCTCTCGCCCGACTCGGTGGAGCGGGTCCTCGTCTCGTCGCCGCCGCTCGTCGCCTTCCGGTACAAGGCCAGCGCCGAGCAGCCCGAGGGCTCGCGCGAGGCCGCGACGCTCGACGTGCTCCGCCATCCGCGCGACTGGGTGGCAGCCGGCGGCGGCGGCGCCTCGTCGGCTTCCCGGGAAGGGGACAGCGCGGCGGCGGCGGGTGGCGGGAGGGAGTGAATTTGGTTAGACATCTGCACGATTTAGCCTTCGTGAGCAGGACTCCTCCCCGACGGGGCCCAGAACAGAATCACAAAAAATATACTCTCCGACGCCGAGCGCGAGGTTCGCCCGCCCCCGGGGCTTGCTGGTCCAAGTGGCGTGGGCCGTGGACTCTGAGGTTTCGCGCGTCCCCCTGGCCCTAGCCCTGGTTGGTCCAAGTGTGGCGTGGGCCGTGGCGGTCAAGACAGAGCTGTCGACGCAATGCGTTTCCGCGCCGCGTCAACGCGGGTCTTCAGAAGGATGTCCTCATCGCGGCCCTCGATGCTCATCAATGGTGCTCTCGTGCACGGCGGCACCACGGCTGCCGTCATCAACCCTGCCAGCGGCCAGGAGTTTGAGCGGGTGCCGAATGCGTCGGCGGCGGACGTCGACAGCGCGGTGGCGGCAGCCAAGGTCGTGTGCATACTCCCGCTAGTGCCATACAACGTAGCAGTTGTGTCTTGTGCGCCTGAACCTACGCACGCCTGCCTTGCGCAAAGGCGGCCTTTGGCGGATGGGCTGCGCTGCCCTTTGCGAAGCGCGCCGCCTGCTTCATCAGCTTTGCTGCCCTGCTGGAGAGGGACAAGGGGCGGCTCGCAGCTGCGCTGTCGCAGGAGCAGGGCAAGCCACTCAAGCCCTTTGCGGTGGGCGAGGTCAAGATGGCGATAGGCAAGGCAAAGGCATGCGCGGACTCGGCCAACGAGCTGGTGCCAGAGGAGTACGAGAGGAATACAAAGGGGCGGTGCACCTGCCTCTGGGCGCCACGGGGCGTCGTCGCCGCCATCTGCCCCTGGAACTTTCCACTCGCGATCGCCGTCAACAAGATGCTCTGCCCGCTGGTGGGCGGCAATACGGTGGTGCTCAAGCCGTCGCCGATGACGCCGCTCTCCACGCTCCTGCTCTCGGACCTTGCGATGGAGGCATTCCCGCCTGGCGTGGTCAACATCCTCGCAGGAGGCAGTGATGTCGGCGCGGTGCTCGTCGAGCATCCCGACGTCGCCACCGTCACCTTCACCGGCTCCAGTGCTACCGGGAAGCGCATCATGGCCTCGGCGAGCCCTTCGCTCAAGAAGGCGCCGCGCCGCAGCTGTGGCAGCGCAAACGCCTCGGCGTCTCGTCATGATCCCGGAAGTCATCTCGGCGGCAGGTGCTGCTCGAGCTCGGGGGCAACGATCCGGCCATCGTGTTGCCGGGCTCGGACGTCGCAGCGCTCGCGCCGCAGCTGTTTCAAAAGGTAGGCTTTCAACACACACGCGGTACCTGGGTATGATACGAGCGAAGCGTGCCTGCGTACCGCAGGCGATGTTCAACACCGGCCAGGTCTGTGTCGCGCTCAAGCGGCTTTACGTCCACGCCTCGCAGTACGAGGAGATGGTGGCCGCACTGGGCGCCGAGGCGCGAGAGAAGGTGCAGCAGCTCGGCGACGGCCTCACGCCCGGCACCGTCTACGGACCACTGAACAATGCGATGCAGCGCGACCGTGTCGAGGTGCCTCGCAGAGGTGGACCACGATGTGCACGTCCACCCACATCCAGCCTGATTTCTCTTCGCAGGAGCTGGTGGAGGACGCAAGGGCGGATGGCGCGCGCGTGGTTGCGGGAGGAGAGCGCGTACGGCCACCTTCCGCTCCACAGGGCTTCTTTTACGCACCAACAATCCTCGCCGACTTGCCCGACACAGCACGCATCGTGCGCGAGGAGCAATTTGGCCCCGCGCTACCGGTGCTGTCGTACGAGACGGTGGACGAGGCGGTCGAGCGCGCAAACGACTCGGAGTACGGCCTCGGCGCGTCTGTATGGGGCGCCAACGTGGCAGAGGCGGCCGGCGTCGCGGCGCGCCTGCAGGCAAGGCGACGTGCGAGATGCGGCCGAGGAGAGGGGGGGGGGGGCGGGTAGGGAGAGGGCCGTCAACACTCAACGTCCGACGCCCACGCAGGCGGGCAGCATCTGGATCAATAACCACCTTGGGTCCGGCCTTGACATTGACGCTCCGTTCGGCGGCGTCAAGGAGAGCGGCATCGGCAAGGAGAATGGTGGCAAGCTCGCCTTCAAAGCGTTTTGCGACGAAAAGTACCTCTACGCGCCCTTCCCTTTGTAGTGTCGAGCCGGGTGCGGTGCGCGTCTGATTTTTGTGTTTGTCGCGTCTGCGGACGGCGCGCGCTCGTCGTCGTCGAGTCGCCCTTTGACAGCTTCGGGCCCGCCACCTACGAGCGCGACGAGCTCGGCTTCACCAACCGCGACCTGGTGCCCGCGGAGGCCAACCAGAAGGAGCTGTACGGCGACCTCGACCCGCTCGCGGCGCCGTGGCGCAAGCCGACCCCGTCGATGCGCGACGCCAAGGAGGGGCTCGGCGAGCTGCTGAGGCGAGAGTCGGACGACCGCGTCCGGAGTCGGTAGTCGCGTCTGCTGGTGGTGCGTTCCTGTGCGCATTGCACCGAACGAGAGCGTGGCATGTTTACTCACGCCGACCTCCGTTCCCTTGCGGCTCCTGCTACCTCGTATAGGTCGTCGTATAGATCGTACGCTGCGTATGCTGCGGCGCCCTAGAGGTGGCGCCTCGCTTGCACGACCCGCAGGGCCGCTTCTGCCGGGCTACGAGTTAGGGAGTCGACAGCCGTAGCGTGCAACGGTCTGCCCGCACCGCAGTCCGCGCCGGAGGTAGCGGCAGCCCGCAGGAGCGCCGCGGCAGCAGAGAGTACTCCACCCCCCTTCCGTTTTTATGGCGCATATGTGGTCAGAAGTCTCACTTCCGCACACCCTCGCGAGCGAAAATCCTGCAGCCGGTTGTCGGTATGCCTCCCACCGCATCGGCGCGCGCGTCGCGGGCCTCTCGCCAGCGCAGCTGTGCGCCATCATCGAGGCGCAGGCGGGCGCGAGCGCCGCCGCGCTGCGCGTGGCGGAGGAGCACGCCGCTCGGCTCGTGGAGCAGCCCGAGTGGATCCTCTCCGAGGTCCTCCTCTCGCCGGACCTCGCCCCGCACATCCTCGCCCAGCTGCCGACCACGGAGCACGCCGTCAAGGGGACGTGCCGCGCGTGGCGCCGCGGCTGGAAGGAGACGCTGAAGAAGCGCGAGAGGCCGCGCCTGCTCGTGTTCGGCAGCCACGGCAGCAACGATGGCGAGCTTGAGCGGTACGACCCGTCCACGAATGAGTGGGAGGAGGAGGCTGTGGCGCCAATGCCGACGGCACGAAATGAAGCCGGCATGGCGGTGCTCGACGGCAAGCTGTATGCTGTGGGCGGCTATAGCGAGCACGACTACCGCAGTCTCAGCTCGGTGGAGCGGTACGACCCGGCGGAGAATGCGTGGGAGGCGGTGGCGCCGATCTCTACGGCTCGGGAGGATCTCGCTGTCGCGGATCTCGATGGTTCGCTGTATGCTGTGGGAGGGCACAGCGCCGGCGCCCTCAGCTCAGTCGAGCGGTACGACCCGGCGTTGGATGCGTGGGAGGAGGTGGTGCCGATGGCGACGGCGCGGCAGGCTCACGCCGTGGCGGTGCTCGATGGCAAGCTGTATGCGGTGGGCGGCTTGAACGACGACGACGACTCCCTCAGCTCGGTGGAGCGGTACGATCCGGCTGCCAATGCGTGGGAAGCGGTGGCGCCGACGGGGACGACTCGCTTCGGGGCTGGGGTGGCGGTGCTCGACGGTAAGCTATACGCTGTTGGCGGGTACAGCGACGACGGCGGCGTCCTCAGCTCGGTCGAGCGGTACGATCCCGCCACGAACGCGTGGGAGGCGGTGGCGCCGATGGCAGCGGCGCGGTATCGTCACGCTGTTGCGGTGCTCGATGGCAAGCTGTATGCGGTGGGCGGACAGGGTGCCGGCCACAACCGCCTCAGCTCGGTCGAGCGGTACGACCCGGGCGAGAATGTGTGGGAGGCAGTGGCGCCGATGGCGACGGCGCGACGCGCTTCTGTCGTAGTCTTGATGTAGTGGGCTTAGGCGCGGGTGCGGCGGCTCTGTCCACCTCAGGTCTTGAGCGCTCCCAGCTAGTACCTCTCTCCGCCCAGCGCGCACAAAATACAAAAAGACCCGCCTGAGACCCCCGTGAGCCGTGTATGAATAGAGAATACGCACAAAGCACAAGCTCGTGCACATTGACGATGACACGTACACTTATGTGTGGAGTGTGCAGTGTTGCGCAGACGCACCTCGCACATCAGCTGACTCATGATCTTTTGTTTTCCGAAAACAAAACGCGTCCCGACGATCCAAACCACACAAAAACTCTCTCTTTTTAAGAACTCTCTCTCTCTCTCTCTCTCTCTCTCTCTCTCTCTCTCTCTCTCTCTCTCTCTCTCTCTCTCTCTCTCTCTCTCTCTCTCTCTCTCACGATCCACACGAAACCAGGACGCACGGCAGTCGGCACCCAACAAAGCTCCGAAAAAAACAGAACAGCCTGGACTGTATGTATGTATGTAGGAAGGTGAAGAACACTGCTCGTTCTCAGGGTGGCACATTCCTGTTCACACCCACACACGGGGTAATCACCTCCCGCTCCCCCATGAATGTGAATCGCCGAACTTGAACGGCGGGCGCTTGACGAACCAGGGGGGAACGGGCGTGGCAACCACAACCACGTCGGGCGTGGTTGTGGCAACTCATGATCGAACCAGCGACTCATAGAGTCGAACCACGACTCATAGAGTCGAACGTAACCACGGCGGACGTGGTAGTGGCAACCACGGCGGACGTGGTTGTGGTCGATCATGATAAAACCGGAAAGGAATAACAAAAGCCACCCCCACGACTGAAAAGTCTTAATGGACCTGTCCTAGACTCTGTGGCTGAAGTAGCGTGTGCGTCGAAGCCACAAGAGGGCTGGCGTCGTTCGGAGTTCCTTGAGAGGGGGGTTGGCGTATTTTGGTTTCCCTGAACGGTTGATGCGGTGGGAGGCCATCGGCGCGGGCGGCTGCAGGACAGGCGAAATAACGAACGAAGGCAAGAGGATTTCGCTGGAAGAGTGTGCGGTACTGATTTGCCGGGCCACCCTGTCCAGAGAGGCATGGATGCCAATCTGGGGTCTCTCGACCGAGTCTATGAAGCCCTGGCCGCCTTCCGGTGGTGGCAGAGGTTATGGAACCAAGCGACGGAGATGGTGCGGGGGTACGGGTGTTCCAGGGGGTCACGACACGCACCGACCCTTCACGAACCGATTTGCCGAGTGGGGAGGGCGCCGGAACCGAAAAAGATTTGCTTTGGCCGCCCTTGGGCGAGCGTCGCGCGCAGACTCAGACAGGCCCGCTCCCCCTAGACGGCGGCCCTCGCCTCGAGTCGAACGGCCTCGCTGTACGGGGGCCGCAGTGACTCGGACGAGCTCTAGAAACTGCCGCCGAGTCCAACGGTGCCCGACCGAGCCGTGAGCGCGTCCTCCGATTTCCTCAACTCATGGCTGTGGTCCAACTGCTGGATCTTCAAGGCTGGCCACCAAATTCGACCACCAAATCGGGGTAGACATCACCAGCAGCTCTTTCGTTCATGTACTTGCCGAATCCTAACACTGGCTTGCCCCTAGAGCCAGACGGCATATGGCCGTCGGGCGGGCAGCCTTACAAGGGCAGAAACGTGACGGCGCACAACAAGATCATCTATGGCGCGAGCAGGGTCACGCTCCCCACGGTGGACGTGGCCGACCTGCCAGCCCTGCAACCCCTTGCGATACCAGCACCAAGCACCAGCATGTTGCCGGCGACAGAAGAGCTTCACCGCCTTGGAACCGAGGCGCTCAGGCTGGTGGGCCACTGAAGGAGGATCTTAGCACAGTGCTCAACAGGTCAGCGGCGCGTAGCAGGTAGGTAAGGTAAAAATCCCCGACACAGCAGCCCCCCCCCCCCACCACCCGAGCGGCCGAGCGATTTCTTTTCGTTGTTCTTTTGTTTTGTTTCGTCGCTGGCTGGTGGTGGCTGGGCTTAGTTGTTTCTTGTTGTTGTTGTTGTTTGCCACACACACGCACCCCTTTGGGGTCACAGGCCCCCCCCCCCCCCCCCGCACACACACACACGCCGCCGCCGCGCGAGCGCCGCGCAGCGGCACACCTGCTCAAAAAGCGGACTGGTCGGCAGGTTTAGGGAAGGAGGCGACGCAGCAGGCGTCCTCCCCCCCGGGGCAGGCGCGCGGCTCGCGCGCCGCCCCACCCACGCCGGCCCGCGAGGGCCGGTCGTCCATCGCCATGTCCCGGGACGTCCAGCGTGGACATGTCCAGGGGGAAGCTGTGACTAAGGGCACCCCGTTCCTCCTATCCCCGCACTCCCTCAGCAGAGGGCTTCCAGGCCGCGGTCGGCCTGGGTCGAACAGGTAGGGACCAGATCGCTAAGCTTCCACTGGTGCGAACAGGTACGAGACGTCGTCCGAAGCCGCCTCCGCAGTGTACTGCCGAGCCCCACCCCGCTCAGCAGTACATATGTTGCTGCCCAAACAGCAGCACCTCCATCTCCTTGCCACCAAATCAGGGGTAGGGGGCAGCACCTACCCTACCCCCAAACACCTCGAACCCAGTTGGTGCACACGCTGGCTCAGACGGCTGGCAGCAGCGCAAGTGAAGTACGTGGCGGGTCGTCTCGCAGATTGGGCCTATCGAAAGAGCAATGCGTCCCTCGAGGGTCGTCTCGCACATTCTCTGGCAGGCTGTTCCTGTGGCGTGCATTCGCCTGGGCATCGCCTCGAAGATCATCGTTGACACAATTGCTGGACGGACCAGGCCGGGTGGTGGTGGCGTGCAGGCGGCTGCGGGAGCGCGCCTCACCAGCGACCGAGACTCGCTGCAGATCGACCTGTTCGCGCCGGTTGGCCTCGACTTTGACGACTCGCTGCTCACGCCTCTGCGGTGCGACTTCGGCGTCAACACCTCTCGCGTGACGCCTCTCGATGCTGCAACCAGCACTCCGGGCGAGAAGATCAGCTACGACGACGAGACGGGACAGATGCGCTTCGAGCCCGTGGGGTGGGAGTGCTGGGATGAGCTCTGCGCGTGGGAGCCGCCGATGGCCGAGTCCGCGTACGACGCGCTGCACGTGATTGTCGAGGGAGGCGGCGCCGGGGAGGTGCGGGCGACTCTCCGCGCGTGCGAGGCCGCTCGGCGCGGGAGCGGCGGGAGCGGCGGGAGCGGCGGGGGCGGCGGGGGCGGCGGGGGCGGCGGCAGCCTGCCGTGCGTCGGTGTCGAGCCGATCCTGCACGAGGTGGACGCGGCCGCTCTCGCGGGGCTGCGCACCGTGACACGCATCGCGACGGTGTGCTCTCCGGACTTGGCCGCCGCGGTGTGCATTGCCCGCGTCGCCAGAGCAGAGCGAGGCGCTCGCGGCGCCGCGGCTGCGGGAGTGGCGCTCCGCCCCGCCCACGACGTCGCGCCGCCGTCGCTAGCCGCGCTGCGCCGCTCCCTCGACGCAGCGGGGCCATCGGCGGCGAATGACGCCGCGTCAACCGCCTTGCTCGACGTCGCCGCGGACGCGTTTGACGAGCTCGCGATGCAGCCCGGCGCGATCCTCGCGATCCGCGACGGGGCGCACGGCTCCTACCTCTACTCGCGGCCGGCGCCGCACGCGCCCCTCGCCCACTGGCTCGCCGACGCCGGCCGGCGTGACTTCGAGTGGTTCGCCGCGGTGCCGGCTGCCAGGCTCGACGCCGTGGCCGACCCCACCGGCGCGGGCAACGCGTACGCAGGCGCGCTGACGGCGCAGCTCGCGGCGGGGGCGGAGCCGGTCGCCGCGGCGGCCACGGCCTCGGCCGTCGGCGCCGCGTTTTGCGCCGCCGACGCGTGGGCGCCGGAGGACGCCGCTGCCGCGGGCCGGTGGGTCGGGGCGGCGCGAGCCGAGGTGCTGTCGCGGACCCGTGTGCTGGTGCAGGAGGGGGAGGGGGCTAGGGGTGCAGGCCGCCGCGCAGAGACCAGGGCCGCAGAGTTCTAGTAAGTGCTAGGTTTTGTGGCATCATGTCAGCTGAAAGTGAAACGCCTGAATATTGGTATACGCGCAAACTGTGAGAGAATCGCAACGCTCTGTACGTATGTTTCGGGATTTCCTATGTCGGTCTCGTACGCGAGGGCCCGTCTTTGAGCGCAGGTCTCACAATGATTACAGAACTAGAACACGGCCCGCCTTTCGTGGGC
Source organism: Emiliania huxleyi CCMP1516 (assembly GCF_000372725.1). Taxonomy (NCBI): domain Eukaryota; phylum Haptophyta; order Isochrysidales; family Noelaerhabdaceae; genus Emiliania; species Emiliania huxleyi. Next base: position 390,799 of record NW_005202428.1, on the reverse strand, counting down.
TTAGACAAGGCTGTCTAGCTAGGGCCCGTCTTTCGTGGGCGATTTCGAGGAGGACTGCCAGCGTTGGCTCCGATGCCCGGCGCCGTCCACTAAACCTAACACCATCCATGCCCCTCCTGTTCAGCACCGGTTCCTGTCGTCTAGACGTGGAGACGCGAGGATCGCCTCCCTTGCCCCACGCGTGTGTCAGGAGAAGTTTCCTCGTTTACCTTACCTTAGCACCGGTTGTACGTCGCACAGTTGCGCTTCGCGGTGCTCAGTCGGTCCCAGTACTTGCCGAGTGGGTGGTTCGCATACGGTAGGCCGCCGGCGTAAGGGGTGTAGTCTTGGTGTTGGGCCCATCCGTAGAGGGACAGCCAGCCGACGGGATCGAGCAGGAGGTAGCCGCCGTCGCCGACGTGGAACCACCCAGTGTTGCATGGCGGCACAGATGGCACGTTGTCATTGTAGTTGACCCAGCGCTGGGTGCGGACGTAACCATTGGGAGGCACACGCAGTCCGTAGTCGCGGGGGTGATCCGAGTATCGATCGCTGCTGTGCTGGTCGGGCCCTGTCCAAAGAAAGACCTCAGGGTGACTGCCTGGCGGACCACTCCAGCTGCCGTCGTCATTCCATCCCTGCTGCACATCCCTGGCCGAGTTGCCGTATTTCTCGCCCCACTTCTGGAAGACGCGGGGAGCGCCTGCTGTGCGAAGCAGCACTGCTGCATTGTAGCGCAGTGCCATCTCCGTGGCGCCGAGGGCGCCAAGGGCTCCGCCCATCGAGTGTCCCACCACCACAACTGGCGTGTTGGCGAAGGAGTCCGCCACGGCATCAATAGCCTGACGCAGCCCGGGCTTCCCACCCTTGCCATCCATGACTTCAACATAAAAGTCGACGAACCCGGCCGCGGCGCCGAACATCCGGCCGCGTCGACCGAGATCGATGCCCTTCGCGCACCAGGAACCCGCGTTGGCATAGCTCCAATCCTTCTTGTCGTTTGAGCCTGCGAAGCCCAGCACGTAGATTTTCTGCGGAGTGCCGGTCAGGCTGCCGTCGTCATACCACGGGCCGAAGAAGCCCTGTGGCCCCTCCCCTTCGTCGACCTCACGGTACGCCACGGCACCATTCTCGATCAAGGTCTGCTTGGCTTGAGCCGCTTCCGCATGTATCCCGACCGTTGCTTTCTCGCTGTACTCGAAAAGGTAGGCGGCGTACATCAGCTTGACTGACTGCCTGCCCGCCTCGAGCGCAGCCTGGGAGATGAAGGTGGAGGTTGTTTCCCAGTCGCGGCTCCAAGGCTGGCACCCCTGGTTTGGATCGGTGAGCAAGCGCCCGCGTGCTGTCGCTGGCCCTGGATGATAGGCGTGGCCGTCGCACGCCGTCACATTGTGAGGGGCGAAGGCTCCGGACGGTGGCAAGAGCGCGATGAACAGCCCGATTACACACCGCATCGTGCCACTTGGAAAGCCTCCAGTGTCAGCGAGCCGACGGAGGACCGAGGGGGGTGCAACTTTTCAGCACGGCCGATTTCTTTTTTCGGTCAGTTCGAATTCTCTCGCCAACTCTCGCAGCGACATTCCTTCATGCCACCCCAACCGCTCGCGGTCTTCCCACTGGGTGCGCTTCTTAGCTCCCCGGCCCTGGGCATGTGCCAACTGCACTTTGGTTCTCGAGGTGGATATCCTTTGGCCGCGTTGGGTAGCGAGGATTGGTGTGACGCGATCCACGCAGGCGTGTTTTCTGACGGCGGACCGTCAGTGCACGGAGTTTTGCGCCCCTGCCTCCATGCTTGGTGGCTCACGCAGCCTTTTTCTTGGCGCCAGTTGCCGCTTGTCACGCGCGCACGCGAGAAGACTCACAACACTCTTGCCAACAACATAGGGGGCAAACACTCAGTCACACGCGATTTGAAATCAAAAAATTAGTAGGCCAAGAAGATCGTGAAGCCCGCGCCGCGTCCGGCGCTCGCTCCGGCGCTTGCGCTTCGTGGCGGCGCCATGAGCCTGCCCGAGGCGGCGGTCGCTGCCAATGGTGTGACGAGCGCTTTCTACGGGACGATGATGCTCTTCGCCACGAACAAGCTCATGGCGTCGTACGGCTTGGAGGCGGTGGCATTCTTGTCGCCGACGATAGGCGCGTTCCAGTACCTCGGCGCAATGCAGATGATGGTCGCCCTGCGCTGCTACGCTGCCCCTCGTTGCAAAGGTCCGCGATGCGTGAAGCAGACCCTCGAGGCCATGATCTACCTGAACCTGTCGATGCTGACCGTCGCCGGCATTCGCGCTTACATGGGCTCCGCGCCGTCGAAGAAGAACGTCGCCATCTTCGCCCTCCTCTCCGCCCTCTCGTACTTTGGCTGGACCAAGTCTGAAGACACACGCGCCAAGATTCGAGAGCAGCGCGGACCCCCCGCGGTACCCCTCAGAGCTTCGTTCCTCTCTTATCTGCCCGAGGTGCGGCACAATCTGCTCAGGTATACCTAGCTTAAGTGTGCAGTCTCGGTGTACACTGATGTTTATTGCGCGTCAACCGACACCAACACGACCTCTGTGGGGGTGGCGGGCCCGCTGGCTCGCAAAATGGGCGTAGCACAGCCAGACGAATGGCTTGTAGGTACAACACGCGCTACTGGGGGAGTGAGACATAGCTCATAGGTCATAGGAGAAATGCCCTAATTGTGTAATGAGTGAACATGAGGGTGCATCAACATCGCACGTCCACCACACACACACACGCGCTCGGTCATTCCTTGATCGGCAACGCTCGGTCATTCCTTGATCCAACGGCAACGCTCGGTCATTCCTTGATCGCGGGAGCTGCTGCTACCTTGTTCGTCCACGGCTCCTCCTCGTCCGCACAATACGCTACTCGCTAGACATGTCGCTAGACTCTCTAGACACAACACGTCACACACGAGAGTGGGGCAAGGTTTCTTTAGGGATATAGGGCTGTGGCAACACTCGCATCCAACGACCGAACCGGCCATCGAATGTGCCAGAGGCTCTGCGCTCCGAACCACATCGCAGATTCCGGGATCTGCGAGCTCTCCCGCACCCACACCCCCATTACGCGAGACCAGAGCGCAGAGCGGCAGGGTTAGGGAGTGCAGAAGAGACGAACGCGCTGTCAATACGAGGCTCATCTCGCACTCAGCCCTGCAGTGGTATAGTGTCCACAAGGTACCAACCCTCCACAGGCCCCTGCGTACTCCACACCTCAATGCAATCGACCAGGAATGAGGTCGGAACTCGCTGTCTGATCTGAGCCGCAAGCTGGGGCAAGTGCGCACGCTTCAGCTCGGGGCTCAGGTCCCCATAAATGAGCGAAAGATGTGGCATGTAGTGTGGATCGTTTGAGCGCTCCTCAAACACCATTCGTGCTGCCCTGTTGGCCGCAACTCCTCGTCTGGAGCGACAAAGGGTCTGGTGCCAAACTCGGCGCTGCCCACCTTGAGCACGTCGCCGGTGTCGGACGAGACAAGCAGGACGCCGTCAACCTCGGTGTCCTTAACAGCATAGACGACCGCTGCTGTCAGGCCCGCATTGATGCCGACCGAGGCTAGCAGCGCGAGCACCAGCACCATCGCAAACCTCCGAAAGACCTGAGAGATCTTGCGCTCCCTTGTGGCCTCCTTTTGGGCCTCCCGCTCCGCCGCCGTCTTCTTGGCAATGTCCTCGGCGACGTCGACAGCTTCTTTCGCGTCAATGACGCCATCGTTGTTGTCGTCGAAGCTCGTCATCACCATTGACGGGCCACCGCCGGACTCTGGCGGCGACGGCGGCGGCGAGAAGGCCGAACGGCGAAGGTGTCGCGAGATCGAGGAGGACGTACCGCAAACCCCGCAAAGTGGCCCGTTTTCTCAGTGTACTTTTAGCTTACTGGGAGAAAGGGGAGAACGGCACGGCGGGCGCGGCACTGTAGGAGCGGCGGTACGGCGGCACGGCGGTAACGGGCGGCAGGGGGGACGGCGGGCTAAACGGCAAGGGCGGCGCGGCACGGAGGAAGGAGCGGCACGGTAAGGAACGGCGGCACGACGGCAGACCACCGCAGCGAACGGCGGAGCATTGGGCGGCGGGAAAACGGCTGGGCGGGGGGGGGAGGGGGGCGAGGGTGAGGCGAGGGTGGCGGCTTTTTACCCACCCACGCCCGTGCGCGCGTATCTTAAGGATACAGTCCCTCGTCACAAGCTGCCGCCGCAACTTGCGGAACTGATCTACGACAAGGCGCGCAAATGCGTGCATGGCTCACAGCGAGCACCATGCGTAGAGCTTTCTGACGCAAAGGTCTGAATAGGCAGCTCGGCGTGTCGCATCCGTGATGCGTGGAGACTGAGAGTTTGCGCGCCAGAGCTGCTCCATACTCAAACGTAGAGCACCCACTAATTAAGCGGTCGCCGCCAGCAAAGAGTACAAATACACATATGTAGGGAAGCTTGGGTACAGAGAATCTCGCGTGAATCTTTCCCCTCCGCCCCAGTTGAGAGGAGGCTCCTGCCAAGGGGGGTTGCCCCCCCCCCCCCCCTAGCGCGCGCGAGGGCAGTCTTAGCGGACGGTATGCTTAGGCACCATTGTGCGCCATCGTTCCACTGAGCGGAGGGCTGCGTGGCCGGGCATGTAGACGGACTCGTGAAGCAACGGTGTAATCAGGGGCTCGTCGTCGATCGTGGGGGTGTAATAGTAGAATGAGAGCGACTTTCGGGCCTCGCCGTGCGGGTGGTTGACCGGGTCGAGATGGCCGTGAATGGAGACGTCAGTAACCGAGAAGATGGCGATCCGATTGAGCTCAGGCAGAACTTTTTTTGAATATTGAAGGAACGAGTAGCGCGGGTCGGTCTCCCACAACTCAAAGGAGCCTCCCCACTCCTCGCGCCAGCCCTCGTTCAGGTACATTAGCAAATTTAGGCGTCGCCAGCCTGGTGTGACCACCGTGCAGCCAGGTTTTGGCTCACCGTAGGTGGGAATGGGCGAAATCCCATTTTGGCAGGTCTGGTGCTTGTTGAAGTCGGTGTGCAGCGAGAGGAAACCGCCGTTAACAATCGAGAAGGGGCCACCTCCAAACATTCGGCTATCGGCCGTCAAATTGCGGATGCCGGTCAGTGTTTCGAGGAAGGCAATGAAGCGCCTCGACTGGAAGAAATCGAAGAGTCTCACAGTGCTAGGCCCAAACACCTCGGCCTGCGTGTTTTCTGGGTAGCCACCACGGCCTCGCTTCGCGCCCATTGGAGTGCTCCGCGATTTCCAGAAACTGGAGTCGCCAGATGCGGAGGAAGATGGCAAGTGGTGCTTCGCCTGAAGCTCCTTCATGCAAGCATGTGCCAACGCCTCGGGCACGAGATTGTCGATCACAATGTGCTTGTACGGATCCGCGCTCGAATACGTCGACGCATACCGTCGGGCAAAGTCCTGCAACGCGCTGTGCGAAAGATGGCCGGCTCCACGCGTCGCGCTCACATTAATGGCCGTGCCAAACGTGTAGCGCTGCCGATCCTTTGGTGGCCCGTACATCAACTCACCTGCGCCACGAGGCCGCTGCTCAAATTGCGTGCCGCAGCCCGCGCCAGAGATTTCAGGTCGGCAGTGGTGGTGGCCGCGGCGGCGGACTCCTCGGTGGTGGTATGAGAAGGTGGTGCTCGACGCGGAGGATTCCGCGGGAGCCGCTGCTGCGCCAGGGAGGCACGCGATGGCGGCGGTGAGGCAGACGGCCCACGCCACGCCGCGCCGAGCCCCCTTTCCGCTCGCCGCGGTCGGCCAGGAGGCGCCGCAAGCGATGGCGAGGAGGATGAGCACGAGGGCGGGCACGAGAAGCGGCGAGCAGCTCACGAGCGAGGACGCCTTGGAGGCGACGGCGGGCGAGAAGGCCGAGGACGCCGCCGAGGCGACGCCGGATGAGAAGGCCGAGGACGCCGAGGCGACGGCAGACGAGAAGGCCGAGGCCACCGCCGTCGGGCTAGGCACGGCGGACGCGCAGTGGCCAAAGGCGGGCATGCAGACGAGGAGCAGCCACCGGAAGGCGCCCTCGGCCTTCGTGTAGCCGCCCTGCACGCAATCGGCCGCCGCCTTGAGGCCGGCGCGACCGCCGGCGCCGCACGTGCCAGCGGCGAATGGCGCCTTGCCGGACGCGGGCGGCTGCGGCTCGCGGCGCCGGTCCGGCGACTTGCAAGGAGCAGACATATCCTGCGGCCCGCCGCGCGGCTTCGGTCGCCGGTGCGAGCCGCGGCCGCGGCCCTTTGCCTTGCCAGACTTGCGCCTGCCCTTGCCAAACGTGGGATTGTTGCGGCAGCGCATGGCCTTGCGCCGGCACTTGCACCCGCACGCCGACCGCTCGGCGTCCAGCTTCGCCCGCTGTATCTTGGTGAGCAAGATCGCGGCCATCGCCTTGTCGCGCACGGCGAGATAGTACTCGCGTGACGCGGCGTCGGCCTGCCCCGCGCCCGCGACCGGCGCGCCAAGGGGCTTGGACGCCACGGGCGCAATGCCGCCGGAGGTGGGGACTCTCGGCGACGGCGACTTCTTGCCGTCGGCGGGCGTAGCCTCGTAGACGACGCTCTCGCCCAGCCGGCGGACTTCGGCCTCGACGCCGCCCACGTAGCCCGGTCCGGAGCTGCGGGCCGGCGCAGGCTCGCTCTCCCCCACCGCCGTCGGCGTGGGCAGGCCCGGGTAGCAGGCGGTGTCCTGCAAAGCGCGATAGGGGCACACGGGAAGGGAGATTATTACCGGTGGGAGAGCGAGGAGTGGCCGGAGAGAATGCTGCGGCGCGCTCACCGCTGGGTCGGGCGGGTTGGAAACGGTCTTGGCCGGCTTCTCGACCTCCTTTGCAGCCTCCTTGGCGACGGCCCCCTCGGCGACGGGCGCCTCCTCGGCGACTGCCTCCGCGGCGGCGGACACCTCGGCGGCGGCGGACTTGGCGGCCTCCTCGGTGGCAGACTCCTCGGTGGCGTCGGCTTTCTCGGTGGCGGCGGACTTGGCGGCGGCCTCCTCGGTGGTCGCCTTCTCGGTGGCGGCCTCCTCGGCGGTCGCCTCCGCGGTGGCCGACTCGGGGTCCTCCTCGACGGCGGCGCTTGGCGGCAACTCCTCGGCGGCGGCGGACTTGATGCCGCACGCCTGGGTGAGGGGAGAACACGCAAGTGTGCGGAGACAGGGAGGCCGTAGAGATGATGACAATCCTGGCGTGCGCACACTCACCTCGGCTCCGAGGAGCGAAGGCGACAGCGACGTGATGCCGACAGGAGCCGTCGGCGCCGACTCGGACGGGACGTCATTGCCGTTGCCGATGACGTCATCGAGCGACGCGGGATATATGCCAGCGGCCTCGCCTCCGGCAGCGTTGACGGTCATGTTGCCCGCCAGCGACGCCTGTGTCAGCCAGAAGGCCAGAGGATAAGTCTTGCAGGTGGGAGCGCATTGCACGTGCGCGAAAGCACACGCCTGCTTGTCAGCAAGCGGCGGCGGCGGAGGAGAGAGCTTGAGCACGAGCTGGTCACCGGCGGCCGGCACGAGCTCGAGTTTGAGCTTGTCGAGCATATTGATCGAGTTCCTGCAGCGCGGGGGGGTATGCACGCCAAAGAGAGTCGATAGATGCAGCTCATGGAGAAGGCTGTGTGACGGGTTCATGTGATAGACTGCTGCTGCTGGTTACTGGAGACTGTGCAGAGCACTACTATTATGACTGGGGACTGGAGACTGTGCAGAGCACTCCTACTATTACTGGTTACTAGACTGTGCAGAGCAGTACTATTATGACTGGTTGCTGTGCGGAGTCCTGCTGCTGCTGGCTGCTGCTGGTTACTGGATGTTGATCGAGTCGACTCGTACCTGCGAGGGGTGGATGGCGAGTGGTAGTGGGCTGAGTTCCTCTTTGAGAGGGGGGGTCGAGGGGGGGGGGGGGGGGGGGGGGGGCTCAAGGGCGCCGCACCTACTCGCAGCGTACGTAGCTTGAGGCCCAACTGCAAGAAGCCGCGGCGGCTCCCCTCGTCCCACCTTGTTTTCAGAGCGCGCAGGTGACGGCGGGCGAGCGTCAGCATCGCAAATGGGAGGAGTATGGCGCGGACTCGCTTCGGGCGTCGAGGGGGCGCAGTAGGCATGGAGGCGATTCGCGGCTGCGCGCTGGGCCGTCGCTCTGCCCGCAATCCGGGTGTGCACCACATTCATGTCGCTCGAGCCTTGGAGCGAGCCGCGCGCGGGGCGGGGCGTTCGCAGCACGGCGGGCACGGCACGAGCGCGCTGCAGCGCATGGGATGGGGGGCGAAGCGGCCGGGCACGCTCGCGCAAGGCCAACACGCGCTGCATCGCGGGGGGCGCCGGGAGAGTCGCAACCTGAGTCTGACGTGCACAACCCAGCCAGGCGCCGTAGGGATCGGACTCGAGTAGAAATCGTTCACAGAAAAACACTGGACAGCAGGTGTGTCTTGTGAGCCTGTTTGTGTCTGTGTGTCGCTCGTGCGTGTCGTCATCATCTGTCCAGGCGCCGTATACTCGAGTGCAACTCGTTCACAGAATTCTTAAGATACAAGCCTCTCTCACAGCACACTGGCACGACAAGGGCGCGGACTGGCGCGGACTGGCACACACACCGGCTCACCACCGGAGCCGCCTAAGCGACTCCGTTAAGAACGGCAATGCATTCCGCACCGTGCACAATGCCGCTCTCCCCGCACGCTAGCTCGTTCACCGTCTGCCACGCCACGGCGGTGTGGAGGACGACAGACAAGCGCTGCATCTGCAGCCCGTGCCAGTTCTTGGTGGTCCATGTGACCTCGTCCAGGTGCTGAGCATGCGAGAGTTTGTTGCTCAGCTGGTTCGCCGCCTCCCTCAGGGTGCTGCGGACCTCCTTTCCAAAGCCTCCGAAGCTCTCGAAGTCGAACAAGCGCAGATCGCAATCCTGCTCCCGCGCAAAGCGGTAATCGCCAGGCAGCTGCTGGAGCTTTCCCTTGGGGGCATCCGCATCCTCCCCCCCCCCCACCTCCTCCTCGGCCTCCTCCTCCTCCCCCGCCACCGCCGCTGCCGTCGCTCCCGACGGAGACCACTTGCCGCGCCCTTTGACCAACTTGAGCATCCCGGGCTCCGTGTTGCCGAAGCGAACATACGCCCCCTTCCAGCCGAGCTCTCCGTCGCCGGCCGCGTCCTTGCCCTTGCTCGCAAGCGAGCTCGTGAGCTTCAAATCGGCAACAAGGCGCCTGTGCCCCCTGCCGATGTTTGCCGCCGCCACGTCAGGTTGTTTTGGATTACTGTAACTGAGGTGTGCAGTCGGCTCCATCTCGATGACCATGCCCCACGCCGAGCGGAGGCATTTGATCAAACGTTTGAGTAGGAATTTGTGTCTTGTAGCATGCTTTGACCGAGGGTTAACCATCGCGGCGTCGCCAAGGACGTCGTGTAGCTGGCCGCTGAGGGCGGCGGTCGCGTACGTGCGGGCGGTCGGCGAGTACCCTCTGGCGGTGACAGAGGCGGAGGGCATGCAGCTTTCGAGTCGCAGCAGCACCGGTCACAAGGGCGTGTGCCGTGTGTAGTAGTACCCAAAAAACAAAATAAGAGGGCCTTTAACGGCACGGGCTGTCCGTGTGCTGGGGGCGTCGGCCGGCTCGCGCTTGCAGCATGGACAATACCAAACAACTCTAACACTCACACGTCATTTGGGGCCTGGAGCCCTGTTCACGCGCGCGCAAGACGTTGTGTGTGTGTGTGCAGAGGAGAGCGACGTGACAGAGCAGGAGGGGCTCTTCATTGAGCTTCGGTTGGAAAACAATCGCACTCGATCTTCACCAAACTTTTTCCTTCTGGCAAACTCTTCCATGGAATCGAGAGAGAGGGTTGTTTGTGGAGTGAAACATTCGAGGGAACACCGGCGCTTTTCTCGCGGCCGCGTTGGGTAGCGAGGATTGGTGTAACGCGATCCACGCAGGCGTGTTTTCCGCGACGGCCGATGTGTGCCCCTTCTCCCGCGA
>NW_005202428.1:377668-380271 GCF_000372725.1 Emiliania huxleyi CCMP1516 | reverse complement strand
CCACACAGGGATTTTAAGGAGAGGTGTGTGATGCGCTAGCCGTCGCCTCCGTCCTGTACCCCGAATACAAATTCTTTTTGGCACGACGCGCGCTCCGAGTCGCAGTCCCACTCCGCTGCCGCACCAGAGGCACGCCATGGGCCGCGGACGAAAGGTGGAGAGCGTCCTGAGCGAGCTGCCAGAGCCGACCGAGTCCCAAGAGATCGTGCGCGTCACTGGCACGCCCGGCGGCAACCTCGTGCAGGTCACCGACGAGGCGAGCCGCACGTTTCTCGCGCGAGTGCCGTCAAAGTTCCGCAATGTCATCTGGATCAGGATCGGTGCGTACGCCGACCCGTCATGAGAGGCCTCTCTCGCCGCGTCTCGCGTCTCTCTTGCCGCGTGACCCTGCCGCTGCCCTCGCCCCTGCAGGAGGCTACCTCATCGTCGAGCGCGAGGCGGATGAGGAGGCGGAGGGGAGGGAGGTGGGCAAGGTGCAGGCGACGCTCGTCCACTACCTGTATCGCGACCAAATCCGCCACCTGCAGAGCCGGTCGCTCTGGCCGAGCGCGTTTGCTGACGGCGACGGCGCGGCTGCCGCCGACGAGTACGGCAGCGAGGCGCTGCACACCAACACCAACCACGCGTTCCGGGACCTGCCGCCGTCGTCCGACGAGAGTGAAGGGGGCGAGGAGGGAGAGGAGGAGGAGGAGGAGGAGGAGGAGCTCGACGCTTTGGGGAACTCGGTGGTGAGGAGAGGATGATTGTTGTACATGACTTGCACGGCGCGCTTTAAAATTCTTTTTCAAGCTGGAGGGAGCTAGTGCTCCAATTATTTTTACGCGCCAGTCCCGTGCCCAGTGTGCAGTGAGCAGTGTCGTGAGATTCAGTTTTCTTCTTTTGGTCTTTTCACTACGGTGCTCGCGGATTCGACCGTTACGACTCGTATCCCCCCGCCGATCCGCGATCGTGCCCCGCCACCCTTATGAGGACAGAGGACGACGGCGCCTTCTAAAGGTCCTCCGTCGCCGGCTGTGCCTCTTTTGGTACCTGTGTCGAACCTGTGTGCTAATAAATAAATAAATAAACAAAGTGCAATGGAAAATCCAAAATCCAAATCGGAAATCGCAAACATAGAAACCCAAACACACACAGCCACGTGGCATAGGAGAGCAGGAGGTGAAAGGAGGTCAGCACAAGTCCAAGGACGCACGAGCGAGAAGCACAGCAGAGCAGACAGATGACGATCACCACCCAGCGCACGACCGCCAACTCTCCGGCGCAGGCCGCGAAGAAAATAAATAAACCAAACGAGGGGTGGGAGAACCTGTGTGGTGACTGGTGTGCGTGAGACTATTTTTGAATTCTTTTAAATTCTTTTTTTGAGAGCGCCTTCGTTGTTAATAAGAACACAGACGGATGGACATTTGCTGAAGCCACTTGAGCACTTGAGCACTGGATAGGGTCGGTTCCGCATGGTACGGGACCCCTCGATCGTCTCGCCCTCCCTCACTGGTGTGTTCATTGGGGGGGGTCACACGACATGCAAGAGCACACAAAACAAAACTCTCTCTCTCTCTCTCTCTCTCTCTCTCTCTGCAAGAGAGTTTCTATTTCTTGTTGGCTTCTAAAAATCTGCTGCGACATGCACACACACTCACACCGCACCGCACCCCGCACCCGCGCCCCCCCCCCCGCCTCGCCTGAGCTGGAAGGAGATGGGAAGATGGAACAGCCCGAGGGAGGAGCGAACGAAAATACGTATGCCAATGGGAGGTTGAAGTCATGCACCACGCTGCCCGGCGTCTCTCACTTTCCGGGACAGCCCCGCCCTTGTGAGGCAGGAAAGTGGTGGCTACCCCGTACGCACTGTTGGCTACGACCCCCTCGCCGACTGCCCAGACTCCCCTTCCCCTTATCCAACCCTGACGAGCCGACGAATGGTTGAGCCTCGGGCCTTGCGCGTCCCTGCCCTCCGCTGCCCCTCACCGACCCTTCTGACATACCCCCGACACGCACATAGAAGAACATATAAGAGAAACCCGGCGTTCTGCTCTCAAAAGAAAAAGGAAAAACGGGAAGGAGGAGACCAGCGGGGGAGACTCCCCGCCTCGGGCGACCGAATTCTTTTTCAGGTCTGAAGCGGCGCCTTCCATAGCCTCTCCAGCCCGCCGACCGCCGCCGCCGGCCCCACGCCTCGCGCCGAGAGCCAGACCGCTGAATGGCCTCCTCCTCATCGGCTGCGCACGGCCCGCAGCTGCTCAAGCCAGCCGACCGCCAGCGCATCAACGCGCTGCCCACCCGCTCGCGAACGCATATCTTTGTCAAGTACCGCGACAGTTTGCGCTCGCACAAGACTGCGTCGCGCAGCCTCACGCTTTCGCAGACGCGCGACTTCCGGGCGCAGAAGAACCTGCTCTCCTCCCACAGCGACGAGATTGACAGCGTCGAGGACGCGCGCTCGTACTGCGTGCCGCCGCAGTGGGTCGTGCTGGTGGAGGAGCTGAACCGCGACGTGGCGTCGATCGAGGAGAGCCCCGACCGCCGCCCTCGCCGCCCTCGCCGCCTCTGCCCCTCGCCACGAGCCTTGCACGGGCGGGCGTCCTGCTGCCCTCCCGCCGCCG
>NW_005202428.1:372925-373849 GCF_000372725.1 Emiliania huxleyi CCMP1516 | reverse complement strand
CTCCCGCAGTACATGCCACGCATCTTCACCACCAACAGCCAGCTGACAGAGGAGGACCACATCCTTCCCCGAAGGCGCAACGCCAAGCAGCAGCAGTTGATCGCCGCTACCGCAAGATTGGTCCGCTGACAGAGCCGCTGCAGCGACTGGGACGCACGCTCAAAACCGGGCGGGCTCATAGTGAAGAAGACGGTGAAGGGAGTGCTTGGGCGCGTGTCCAAAGGTGCCAAGCGGCCTGCAGCGCCCTCCTCCCAGGCTGCAGCCCCCCCCCCTACGCAAGCGGCAGGTGATTGTAGACAGTGATGAGGACTAGCGGGCGTAAAGGACAAGCGGTTGCGGGTACGTCTCCGGGTCGGTTTTGAATGTGTTGCTTGGGCTGGGTCGTGACCCCGCCGCCTGGAGGCTGTCAGGTGGACATGGTAGCATACCTCAATGCCCAGGAGAGGCTTGCAGAGAGCTCAATGGGAGCGAAAACGCGAGATCAAGGTGTCCTTTTGTAAAGGACAAGTCCTTTAAAAGTCATCGGCCTATCCGTTGGGTTGTCTGTTTTCTTTCTTTCTTTTTAGCCGCTACGACAAACTCATCTTTTATTCTTTGATAGTTAGAGGGCTCGTTGTGCGAGTATATGGGACACGATGTCTCAATATGAGAGGTTTTGACTCCTACCGGCTCCTGACGCTATCCCTGGCAGCTCTAATGACCAGGATCAGTAGTGTTGTGATAGAGGGTGCCCATACTAGCGCAGGAGCTGCCACACTCGCCCGGACCGTCCCCTTCTGGGGCCGGTTCCGCAGCCCGCGAGAGCCAACTCAGCGGGGCCGTGCCGCGGGTGCCTACTGCCGAGTGCCACAAACACTGCGCCGTCCCGCCATCACCTACAGGCTGTCTTGTGTGATGGTTGGGATGTCCAAACGCCACCATCTT
>NW_005202428.1:363232-365145 GCF_000372725.1 Emiliania huxleyi CCMP1516 | reverse complement strand
AGGGGGGGAAAAAAAAAAAAAAAAGGCGCGAGATATCCGCAAAGATTAGCAAAGGAAAAAAAAAGAGGGACACAGGGCGAAAATTCACATAAGATAATACCAAAATATGCAACAAAAGGAAGACAATTTCGGGCCAAAGGAAGACGGTCCCGAAGGAGGAACACTACTATAAGGGCACGAGGGGAAAAGGGGAGACAACGAAAGAAAAACCAGGATAAACAAAAAAACCAGGGGAGATAAACCCAAGAACCCATAAGGTCACGGAGGTACACCATAGGTCACGGGAGATCACGAGAGATCACAGAAGATCACCGGAGATCACCCGAGATCAGGAGCCGGAGGACGTCGCGCACCTCGACTGGCACCAGCAGCAGCGCGTCATCAAGCGGCGCGCCACACTCCTGAGGTCAAGGAGGTGTCTAGGAAGTGTCTAGGAAGTGTCTAGGAAGTGACTAGGCGCGCCACACTCCTGAGGTCAAGGAGGTGTCTAGGAAGTGTCTAGGAAGTGTCTAGGAAGTGACTAGGTGCGCCACACTCCTGAGGTCAAGGAGGTGTCTAGGAAGTGTCTAGGAAGTGTCTAGGAAGTGACTAGGCGCGCCGCCCTCCTGATGGCAGTGGGGACAGGGCTCGTCCTCCTCTTCTCCGACCCGATGGTAGACGTGCTCTCGAACCTCGGCGCTTCCTAGACACTTCCTCTCGACACTTCCTCGACACTTCCTAGACACCCGATGGTGCTCTCGAACCTCGGCGCTTCCTAGACACTTCCTCTAGACACTTCCTCGACACTTCCTGGACACTTCCTGGACACTTCCTAGACACTTCCTAGACACTTCGCGCACGGGGCCGTCCTCCCAGAGCCCTCGAGTCCTCTCCTCGTGCCGTACTCACTCCTGTACGGCACAGGCGCGCGCACGGGCGTCCCGCCCTTCTACATCTCTTTTATCTGCGCGCCGCTCGCCTCGAACGCCTCCGAGCTGCTCGCCTCGGTCTCTCGCCTCCGTGGGGCGACCCGCCCGCCCCGCCCGACCGACAGCCTCCAAGAGGCGCCTCACTCGGTCGTCGTAGGTCTACTACACTTCGCAAGGAGTGTGACATCACCCCAGATCACACGAGATCACACGAGATCACACGAGAGCGTAGGTCTACTACGCGCGCAAGAAGACGCGCCGCTCAATCACCATCTCCCTCTCCACGCTCGAGGGGGCCGCCTGCATGAACAACACCTTTTGCCTCGCCATTTTCATGGCGCTCGTCGCGTTCAACCGGCTCGCCTGCCACCTCGCCGCCCGACATCACCCCAGATCACACGAGATCACCCCAGATCACACGAGATCACCCCAGATCACACGAGATCACCCCAGATCACACGAGATCACACGAGATCACACGAGATCACACGAGATCACCCGATAGGCTCGCCTGGCACTTCACCGCCGAGACGCTGGCCATCCTCGTCGTCGAGGTCGCCGTCGCCACTCCCCCCCCCCACCCCCCCACACACACCCACACCCCACCACCACCCCTTCCTCACCACACCTCTCACCCATTCCCCTCCACCTCAACCCTCCAAGCCCCACCCCCTCGCCCCTCACACACACGCTCATACCCACGCGCACTGGGCCTTGCACCTTCGACGCCGTGGGGTGCCCGTCTCTCGACGGGGAGTCGCGAGGGGCTGCCCTGGCCCTTGCCCCACCACCCTCGTGCGTGTGTGGAGGGAGTCGACCTGACCTCAGGTCACCGTCGCCGGCTTTGCGCGCGCGCGGGTGCTCCGCGGCTGGACGAGTCTCGTCGTGCTCGCGCTGTTTCCAGCCTCGATCGCCCTCGTGGCGGGGCTCGAGGCCATCGGCCTCGACTGAGCAGACCGGCGGAGGGGGGCGGCCGACCCACCCACGCCTCCACCTCAGCCGTCG
>NW_005202428.1:342736-362721 GCF_000372725.1 Emiliania huxleyi CCMP1516 | reverse complement strand
CAGCATGCAATCCGACGGCTCCGAGAGACGCAGAGAGTCCCGCGCAGCTGGCACGGCATGGCTGCTCGTACAGACCCGGCTGAGACCCGAAAGTCTGCTGATGTGTGATGACAGCCTGTGCATGCCTGATCGTTGTCGGGAACGCGGCCACACGCCGAAGGAGCGCGCCGCGCAGCAACACGCATGTATTTGGCGCGAGAGTGGAGATGCTCTCCGCGCGCCGATGCGGTCAATATTCGCTGTGTAATACAAGACCCACCAGAGTAGACAGTAGTGTTGAATGACACTGAGGTCTGAGCGATTTCAACCCATTTTGACTAGTTGCAAAAACTAAGTCTGTGGTGGCTGGTGCAAAACCCGCCAAAAACTGCAACAAACGCTGTCACGGCCAGCTGCCCTAGTAGAGAGATTGGACGTCGGCTGCTGCTCTCGCCTCAGCGGAACATGATCCCCGGAACATGATCTGGTTTGGACCGGTCCAGGCGTGCCGCCAGTGCCCCCGCTTCTTCTTCGCCGAAAATTTCCGGAGTAATGAATGCGGACACCATGTTCTCACTGCTTGGGTCGGGAGCGAGAATGCGGACACGCTCTGCAGCATGCAGAGAGCCCAGACGATCATGGAGATGTGAATCATGGTCGCACGTTTTTGATCCTTTGTGAACAGCCCCTATTCGTATCGATGTGGGGGCGGTCATGGTCAAACAAGTCACACCCCAGAGGAGTCTCGAGCAATCCATCCCTTCGGCCGCCACCCCTCGCCCTCCCCCTCCGCCCGCCCGGCGCCCTCCTCCGCCTCTCGCCGCCGGCCGCGCGTCCCACGTCGCGCGCCCCGTGCACGCCGGCGCGCGAGGCCGCAGGGCCGACCGCCGACTCAACCCCGCAATTGCCGAGCCGCGGCACTGCATGAGTGCAGCCTGACGCACGGCTTGCCCGGCTATGTGGACGAGCGTGAGGCCAGGTGACGCGCCGCGGCCCACCCTCATCCTACACGGAGCAGTCGCTCACCTCTCATCCCGCGTGTGACGGGGGTTGGTTTGGAGGCGGCGTGGGGAGGACACGGGGCGCGCTGGCCCGCCGCAGCGCGGTGCCGCCACCCTCGCCGCCGTTGTCGCACACGCCACTGCCGCCACGCTCTTCGCCGCCGCCTCCCCTCGCCTCTCGCCGCCGCGCCCTCCACCCCCTCAGCCTTGCCCTCACCGTCGCCGCCGTCTAGCGATGAAGATGAGAACCAGAAGAGGCCCAGTGCACCTGAAGAAGTCAAAGTCGCCGCCTCCAAGCCCTCCGCCTCTGTCTCCGCCGCCCTCCCCACCGCCGCCGTCACCGCCGCCGCCTCCGACGCCGCCGCCACCCAGCCCGCCGCCACCCAGCCCGCCCTCTCTACCGCCGCCCCGCCCTCACCTCCACCACCGTCACCACCCCCCTCGCCGCCACCTTCGCAGAATAGCAGGTGTGATGTGGCTCCCCCTGCCTCTCCCGTGCCTCGCACCCGCCCAGCCCATCTAAACCGCACCAGCCAAACCTCGCATCAACAACCTAGCCCCCACCCTCGGGTATGATCAGCTCACGCCTCTGCCCTCGCCCCGCTGCAGGCGAGTCTCGTGCGGCGGCGGAGGGGGAGAGCGCGGCTGGCCCCTCCCCCTCTAGTCGAGAGCGCGGCCGGTGCCCGGCCGGTGCGCGCTCTCGGGGAGGCAGAGGCTGGGCCCAAGGGGAGGGGGGAGAGGGTGGCGAGGGCGGAGAAGGCGCCGGCAGAGGGGGCGACGGCGGCGGCGGGGGCGAGGGCCGCGCCTGAGGTGCAGGGAGGGCGTCAATACTCACAGCACTGGTGGTTCGGCCTCTAGGAGGCGGGCGGCACCCGAGCGGCTGGCGTATTTTCCGGCCAGGCCGACCAGGGTGAACGGCGTTGATGAGCATCAAGCCGCCCGTGGGCCGCGCCAGGGCCGCGGCGGGTCCTGGCGACCCCTCGAGGGAGGCCAGGGTGGCCAGGGCTGCAGTCACAGCCTGCTGAAAAAAGTGCGCCGCCGCGCGCACTTTATCGTGCGGGTCATTCTCGGAGTTGTCGGGGTCGTGGTAAGCTCCCGCCTGCGTTCGGCCGGTTGGAAGACGTCATGGCGGGCATGTGCGACCCTTAAGAACCCGCGTGCGACCAGAAGGTCGGCTGTGAGGGAGTTATGTGTGTACTTGTTACGTGAAAACCCGCTGGGACCCGGACGCCAGCACACACGGCTAGATTTCATATGGCGGGCCGCCTAGGCCCTGGGGTCGGAGGTAGAGTCGGTGGTGGTGCCGCGCGCGGCGCGGGCTTCGCTGTCGGGGGCGTCTAGGGCGGGGTCGGGGAAGGAGGGTGGGGTCGGTCGCATTGGCGGCCGCGCGGCGGTGGCTGCGGGGGGGGCGGGAGGAGGTGGTGGCGAGAGAGAGAATTCTTGATACGAAACCACGACGACACACACCAGTCGACTCGCATCGGTTGCCTCCATGAACGGCGGAGCTATTCTCGCGCCCACACCACACCTGGCTCCAACGTGGACACGCCCATAGCTGGGGACACTACTAGGTCACGCATGGCATCACAGAAGTTTTATCTCTGGGCCCCGAAAGGCTCTCTCTCTCTCTCGAGGTGGTGGCGCCGACCGCAATGGCTAGTTCCATTTCACTGTGGCACAGCTCGCGTTACAAAACCTTGATTTTGACCATTGCGCGAAAAAGGTACATCTCGGTGCCTTCCAGAGGCAGCTGCGACCCCGCCGAGTGGACGGTAACGCACAGCAGGTGGCGCGGTGCGTTACCGTCCACTCCGCTGGGTCGCAGCTGCCTCTGCGCGTCCTGGGGATGTACCTTTGTCGCGCGCCGGAGACGACTCGACGCCGCTGAGATCGGAGATCAAGCTCTGACAGGTCGCACGTCGCTCCTTTGACGCCGACGTGACTCACCCGTGCAGATCACATCAGGACACGGTCTCGACGCGCTCGGTACGACGCCTGCGACCCGTCTCGGGTCAGGTGGCACGACGCTCATCGCGCCTACCAGGGCTGCCGTGCAGGTTGCCACGACGAGGTCGAGCACGCTTCTATACGCTCGCCGAGCCTTCCTTTCCATCCCATTTGGCAGCCTGGGAACGGTGGCGGTCAGAGGCAAAGCATACGAGGGGTGGTGGAACCACATGTCACGGCTACTGCCGGCTCGACCCCACGATAGCCTCCGGAGGCTGACTTTGAGGCACAATCATCGGACGACGTCGGCGAGTTGAGTCGCGCTCGCGGTAGCCAGATGACCTCTCATACTAGTATCATCGGCCATGGCCGCAGGAAGCGCGGGGGAGGGCGCTGGGAGCAACACGGAGCTCCGTTGGACGTTTTCAAGATTAGCGTGTCAGAGTGAAATGGAACTAGCCAATGGCGGCCGACCCGACGACGAGCGCCGGGCGAGATCGCGAGGGTCGAGGGTGAGCTCGAATCCGAGGGCGGCGGCCGAGTTCTGAATGGTGAGGGCGTCGGCGGTGACGATGGCGGCGGAGATGGCGGCGGAGTGGAAGGTGTAGTGTGAGCGGGTGGACGCGCGAGAGGTACCATACGGCGTGTGGTCAATGGACCCACTAGCGCGTGCGGTCCTCGCAAGCTGGCGGAGGACGCGATCGAGGTCGGCGGAGAATGCTCCGGTCGACTCGGTCACGAGGAGGATGACCGCGTGGCCCTTGGCGAGGGCGTCAGCGTAATCGCCGTCCTTCGCTGCCACCCATCCGTCGCCGCTGACACGGTCCAGTTGCTCCTCCGTGGCCGGGTCACCCCGTTGGGGGTGGCCGAGAACGACGACGGAGAGGTGCTCCTCAGTGTTGCCAAGCGCGATGAAGTGCCCATCGGCACGGGAGGCAGCGCCTCCGCAGCGGGCAGAGCCGTTACCCTTTGCGCCGGAGGGGAGGAACGGAGCGTAGCACTTGAACTCCCAGCATGTGGTCGTGGAGCCAAAGCGGATCAGGTCTGGGATGTGTCCCTTGTTGACGTGTGCGTAGTAGCCCTTCCGCTCAGCCTTAGAGGCAGGGGTCCCGTCGCCCTTGTCGGGTATCGTTTGTACGCCAACTCAGTCGGGTTATGTGTACGCCAACTCAGGGTGTGTGTGGCAGCCCGCCGGCTGTGTTTCTTGTGAGCTTGTTTGTGTCTGTGTGTCGCTCGGGTCATCTCGGGTCATCTCGGGTCATCTCGGGTCATCTCGGGTCATCTCGGGTCATCTCGCACGGTTGCCCGCCCGAGCGCCTAACCACGCGTCTGCCCGCCGCTGCGCCCCTACGTACTACTTCTGACGTATTCGCCCCCGTTGCATTCCGAATTTCCGTACAACCTCTGACGTATTCGCTACCCCCCTTGTATTCCGTAATTCCGTACGTACTTCTGACGTATTCGTCACCCCCCTTGTATTTCGTATCTCCGTACGTACTTCTGACGTATTCGCCACCCCCCTTGTATTCCGTAAGTATTCTCGGAACGGGATATGGCGGGATACCGGGAGATACACGCGGATATGACCGGCCGTCGCTCGCCTAAGCGCCTAAGCGGCCTAAGCGGGGGGTGCTTAGGGTGCTTAGGCGCTTGGGCGGCCCTTGCGACGGCGTGAGGCTGGCGGGATATGGCGGGATATGGCGGGATATGGCGGGATATGGCGGGATACGGTCAGATATGGAGAGATACATCAAGATACCGCAAAAAATCGGCCAGACTAGGCCTGCGCAACCTTCGTCACAATGCCAACCGCGCGCGGCCGTGGACCGGCAAGCACACGCCTCGACTCGGACACACTGTTCCGAGGGCAAGGGAGAGGGGCTGACTCCTAGCCCGAGAGGGGAGCTTCCGAGACCCACTACATGACCACGCACACATCATCCCGCGGCCTGGCGGTCGGCGGGATTGCAACCAGTCTTCGCGTGCCGCCTGTCGTTCGCTCGGGCGCCTTGGGCGTCGGGGTGGCGAGCAGGGGACGCGGCTCTGAGCGCCCAGCGACGCGTGCCGGATGGAGTCCGGCCGCGGGTGACTAGGGAAGTTCGCTCAGGATGTGTGGCAGCCACCCTGTTGGCTGAGTGTCTTGTCTTGTGGTTCTGTGTGTCGCTCCTGTGTGACCGTCATCGCCCGTCCTGCGTCCACCCATACCGCGTTGGTGTCCCAGTCGTTGGTCGGACTGTGTTTCGCCTTCCCATCAATCAATCGCTCGTGCGTGTCGTCATCATCTGTCCAGCGTCCACTCATACCGCGTTGGTGTCCAGTCCGAGCCTGGCTGTTCTTCACCTTTCTACCTACCTACCTAACTGACGGCAGGTAAGCCGGAAGGTGGGGGGCGGGGATGTGCCGGGTGGATCCCCAAGCGGGCGAGCCGGGCCCGTGCATAGTTCGGAACAAACAAAATTGTTTGGTATTGCTAAAAATCTCTCTCTCTAGTTCGGGCGCGGGGGGCGCTGGGGGGGGCGCGGGAGCATGAGAAAGACGCACCGACATGCTGGTGGCTACCGGTCTCTTGATTGCCTGATTTTGACGATTCTCGTTGGACCGTCGCTCGGAGCGAATCCCCAAACCTCTCAGCTCAAAGGGGGAATTTATTTGTTTGGGCAGTGTTTGTTAAAAAAAGTGTTCGACCCGGCTAGCTAGTGTCCAGTCCGAGCCTGGCTGTTCTTCACCTTTCTACCTAGCTAGTACTTGCCCGCGCCCGTGTTTGTTTTAGTAGTTAGTCTTGCGGGGTTGCCCTTGGCCGTTCGGCTGATTTATAAGATCCGCGAGACCTCGAGAGAGTAGTGCCGAAGGCGCTCTTTTTGATCGAGGCGGGGCGTTCGGCTGGCTATGTCGGTGTCCTTCCATGTAGATATCCAAAAGCGCGCGTCACATTCCCCTCGACTCGCCGACGGTCCACAGGTCCAACCCTCGCCTTCCGCTCGCGCTTGCCCCGCCGCGTCGACGCACATATGGCCGCGGGGAGCTGCACGCCCGAGCGGCGCGACGCCTCCTGCTCACGCAACCCGCCGCTCCCTCTCCGCTCCCACCATGCGATGCGCTTCGATTTGGCGCCCGAGCGGCTACGCCCCCTCGGCCTCACAATCCCTGCCACCTCCCGTTCGCAGGTGAGGCTGCTGCCATCGGGGAGCCGCGAGACGCGGCCGCTGCCGCTCGTTCCCCACCCTGAGCGAACCCGCCCGATTGCCCCCACTCTTTTCCGGCGAGAGAGCGACGCAGCCCGCTCGCTTGCCAATCGCTGCCCGGCTCCAGTCCTAGCGCCGAGGACACGAGAGAGTGTGCCGGTCGTCGCGATGCTAACGCCGAGGCGTGCTGCCCGTAGGTGTGGCAGTGACCTGGCTCGACCCTCTCTCTCTCTCTCTCTCTCTGAGCATGGCCTCTGCCTTCATAGCAAACCCCCACGCGTATTTCTTTTTGTCTGTGTAGGCGAGGCTCGAAGGGGAGGGGAGGGCGTGTGGGGGGGGGGGGGGGGGCTGGGGGAGGGGGGGCGGCGGGGTGGAGATTGCGACGATTGATCCCATTCTCGGAGATTCCTCGAGATATTCTCCTTCCTCCCCATATACCCCCATACACACGCCCATATACCCCCATATACCCCATATACCCCCTGGACATCTCCATAGCAGTTTTTGACCCTCTTTCACATGGTCATGATCCCGTAGGTGCTGACCTCTCCGTTCGCCGAGTGTTCCGCACAAGTCTCCAGTCCCCAGTAATAATAGTAGTGCTCTGCACAGTCTCCAGTAACCAGCAGCAGCAGGACTCTGCACAGGCTCCAGTCCTCAGTCACAATAGGAGTGCTCTGCACAGTCTCCAGTAATCAGTAATAATAATGGTGCTCTGCACAGTCTAGTGGCTCTGCACTGTCTCCAGTCCCCAGTCATAATAGGAGTGCTCTGCACAGTCTCCAGTGACCAGTAATAATAGTGGTGCTCTGCACAGTCTCCAGTAACTCCAACCAGTAGCACTTTACTTCCACACGTTGTCCTTCACACAGCCTTCACATGAACCCGTCACACAGCCTTCTTCATGAGCTGCATCTATCGACTCTCTTTGGCGTGCATACCCCCGCGCGCTGCAGGAACTCGATCAACATGCTCGACAAGCTCAAACGCGAGCTGGTGCCGGCCGCCGGTGACAAGCTCGTGCTCAAGCTCTCTCCTCCGCCGCCGCCGCTTGCTGACAAGCAGGCTTGTGCTTTCGCGCACGTGACAATGCGCTCCCACCTGCAAGACGTATCCTCTGGCCTTCTGGCTGACACAGGCGTCGCTGGCTTGCAACACGACCGTCAACGCTGCCGGAGGCGAGGCCACCGGCATCCCGTCCGAGGGCAAGCCCGCTTCGCTCGAGGACGTCATCCCGTCCGTCATCCCGTCGGGCGAGCCCGCTTGGCTCGAGGACGTCATCCCGTCCGAGGGCAAGCCTGTTTCGCTCGAGTACGTCGGCGTCGTGTTTGCGGCGTCGGTAGGCGCATCGTTCGCCGGCGCCGAGACCTCTCGGCGCCTCACGTTCACCGTCGACAAAACCTCGTGCCCGCCACTTCCGTCGCCGCCCTTGTCCGTCATCGACTCTGCCGGAGGCAAGCACGACGGCATCTCGTCCAAGAGCGAGCCCGCGTCGCTCAATGACGTCATCGGCAACGGCAATGACGTCCCGTCCGAGTCTGCGCCGACGGCTCCTGTCGGCATCACGTCGCTGTCGCCTTCGCTCCTCGGAGCCGAGGTGAGTGTGCGCACGCCACGAGCACATTCCGTGCAATCTCCCCGTCTCCGAACAGCTGCGTCCGCTCTCGCCCACAGGCGTGCGGCGTCAAGGACGACGTCAAGGCCGCGCCCAAGCCCGCAGTGGACACGGCCAAGCCCGACGGCGATGTGGACGAGATCTACTTGTCGTCGCCGCCGTCGCACCTCGGAGCCGAGGTGAGTGTGCGCACGCCAGGATTGTCATCATCTCTACGGTCTCCCTGTCTCCGCACACTTGCGTGTTCTCCCCTCACCCAGGCGTGCGGCATCAAGTCCGCCGCCGCCGAGGAGCTCGCCGCCAAGTCCGCCGCCGCCGAGGAGGACGCCGAGTCGGCCACCGAGGAGGCGACCGCCGAGGAGGCGGCCACCAAGAAGGCGACCACCGAGGAGGCCGCCGCCAAGTCCGCCACCGAGGAGGAGTCCGAGGAGGCAGTCACCGAGGAGTCCGCCGCCGAGGAGTCCGCCACTGAGGAGGCCGTCGTCGCCGAGGAGTCCGCCACCAAGTCTGCCGCAGCCGAGGAGTCCTCCGCCACCAAGTCCGCCGCCGCCGAGGAGTCCTCCGCCACCAAGTCCGCCGCCGCCGAGGAGTCCGACAACAAGTCTGCTGCCGCCGAGGAGTCCGCCACCAAGTCCGCCGCCGAGGAGTCCGCCACCAAGTCCGCCGCCGCCGAGGAGTCCTCCGCCACCAAGTCCGCCGCCGCCGAGGAGTCCGCCACCAAGTCCGCCGTCGCCGAGGAGTCCTCCGCCACCAAGTCCGCCGCCGCCGAGGAGTCCGCCACCAAGTCCGCCGTCGCCGAGCCTGCCGTGGATTGCATGGCGCTTGTCCGCTCGGTTGGCCACCTCCCGACCCCGCCTTTAAGCCGCCGCCGCCGCCCTCGCCGCCGCCGCTCTCGCCGCCGCTCTCACCGCCGCCTCACACGCGCCATCCTCGCTCATGACCGAAGCCCGCGCGCCTCAGGCGCAGCACGAGGCCAAGAATGAGAAGAACAAGGCGCCGACCAAGGCGGAGAAGAAGGACTGCGCCGCCGGCGTCGCCAACGAGGCTCGCCCCCATCCGCCCTGCCTGCCTTCCTCGCTGCCATCGGCCAGCCTATGCCGTGCGCGGCTGCATTGCACCTCACTCTCCAGCCGCCCCGTCCCCCGCCGTCGCCGCCGCCCGTTGCTGCCGGCCTCGTCTCCACGCCCTCGCCACGGCACCGCCCTCGCCGCCGGCGCCCGCCACACCGCCGCCGCCACCGCCGCCGCCGCCGCCGTCATGCGGCTTCAACCCACCTCCCACCCTCCCCGGCACTGCACCTCCCCACCCAATCCACCGCCCCCTTCATAGGTACGAGTGAACTCGATCAACATCATGGCAGAGAACAAGACGGCAGGGAAGGTCGGCATCATGCCGGCCGACGTCTTCTCCGCGCCGCCCCTCGGAGCCAAGGCGGTGCGTGTGTGCGCGTGTCGCAGATCTCCACCTCTCCTTCAAGCACGCTCCCCATTCCCCCTCAAGGCGTGCGATAAGAATGACGTCGTGAAGGGCGTCCCCGAGGCCAAGTCTGGCGCGGAGGCCTCCCTCGACGAGAGCACCCTCAAGAAGGACCCGGCCGCGGAAAAGGACCCCGCCGCGGACAAGGTCGACTCGGGCAAGGCCACGGCCATGTTCTCCGCCCACGAGCCGAGCCCGAACGCCGTTTTCTGGTCCAAGCTTGACCCGCCGACGTCCCCCAACGGCACCAAAGAAGCGCCGGCTCTCAAGCCGGTCACCGAAGACGCGCCGGCTTTCAAGCCGGTCACCGCCGGCGGCGCGCCGCTGCCGTCGATCAAGGAGTTTCCAGCGGAGGAGCCCCCCTCTTCAGTGCGCCTCGCACGCTGCGGTGCACACGCGGAGCCCCAACTATGACGCACCCACCGTTTGCGCGCGCGCAGGGCATCGCCGACTGGACCACCCCGTCGAACCCGCGCCGCAAGAACGGGCGCAAGGGCGCGTCCGCCCCGATCGTCCGCACCAAGAGCATCACCCCGGTCGGCGGCAAGAACAGGTTCGGGGCCCTGCTCGGAACGGACGGCAACGAGGGCATCCTCGGTGGCACCGGCAAGGTGACCGGCGGCTCCACGCCGCCGACCGCAGACTCGGTGCGCGCCGCCTGCATTTATGCGGCCTCCTCCCTCGCTCGCCGCTCTCACACGGCCAGTCTCGCGCCCTCTTGTTCAGGGCGCGACGGTCGACGTCGAGACGACCACGAATACCACGCCCGAGGGCTCTGCCGCCGGCCGGTTCCCGTGGCCCAAGTCCTACAACTTGCTCCGCCTCTTTGGCATCCTTGCACTGTTCTGCCTCGGAGCCGGGTTTGCGCACTCCTCGTACTCTGCCACCGCCGCGCTTCTCTCCTCGCAGCGGAACGACTCCCCGTGGCCGACATCGCCTCTCGCGACCGTCGCAAAGCCGTTCACGCCGGCATCGCCCAACGGCTTCTGCGAGGTTGGCGGCAACGACGCCAGCTCGTTTGTAGCCATCGTGTCGTCGGACAGCGCGCCCGCCAACCACCCGGTGCGCGCTCGCTCGCGCGTGCTAGTATCCCCACCGCGCAAGCTCGTGACTAACAGCCCGCGCGCTGATCAGGGCGGGCACGAGGACGGGCGCTCGTGGGGAGCACTGATGGAAGAGATCGACGAGGCGGTGGGCGAGCCGTTGCACCCGATTGGCGAGCCGCCGGTGTCCGTCAAGGACCTTTACGAGAAGCAGCCGGTGAGCGCCCCTCTGGCTGTTTCTATGTGCGAGCTTTGTAACCCGCTGACGGAACGATTGCCTGTTTGCGAGTAGGCCGAGGCCGATTTGGAGACCGTCCCGGCCTCGCGCAACAGCATGGAGCGCAAGGGCGAGCCCGAGATCGACTCTATCGGTCCCGTCTACAGAAGCAGATCGGGGATCATCGTTCGCGAAACCGTCCTGCCCGTGAACGGCACGTCGCCCGAGATGCGGTCCGCCGACGCTGGGAACACGCCCGAGAAGCTGGTTGAGACTGGCCTCGGCGCGCCCGTCTCTAGCATGCACGCCGGCGGCGAGTGGCGGGTGAACAGATTGGCGACCGCTTCTCCAGCCACAACCAAGGATCTCTTCCTCCAGCTTGGCCGGGCCATTGACCCTCTTCTCGCGGAGCCGGCATGGCCTGCAGAGGTCCGTGCCGCTCAGATCTCCGATTCGAACTCGGTCCAGTCCGATATCTCCTCCGTCTCACGTGTGTGCGCCGACCGGCAGCCACGCTGCGCCGCCCCCGTTGCGTGGCATGCGGAGCCTCACCACGCACTCACCGACGAGCTCTCCATCGACCTGCCCTCCCCGTTCCACTTTCCCTTCATGAGCGGACCCTCCTCTTCCGCGCCTGTCCGCACCCAGCAGCGCTGTCAGTTTTGGGCCGCCTTGTTCGTGCTGCTCGGAGCGTGCGGCGGCGTGCTCTCGGTGCGGAGGAGCAGCTCGGGGCGCCTCGTGCGGTGCCGGACGGGGGCGAGGCGTGGCGCGTGGCTGCTGATTCTCGCCGCGCTGCTCCCGCTGGCATGTGCACCATCAGTCCACACGTCTGGCTCGGGCGAGACTGGCTCTGGGGAGATTGGCTCTGGGGAGGTTGACATCGATACGTCGCCATCAATCGACTTCCAGGTCACTGTGGGTGGCGGCAGCTATCCGTCCGAGGTGTCGTGGGCCCTGACGTGCAGCGGCGCGTTGATCGGCAGTGGAGGGGCCCCCTACTCCGGCACCCTGTCCGCGCCGCTCGGCGAGTGCACGCTCGACATGTACGACTCGTACGGCGACGGCTGGAACGGCGACTTGTGGAAGGGTGCGGGCTATACGTTCACGCTCGGCTCCGGATCCTACGGCAGCGAGACGTTCATCCTCGCCCCCCTCCCTCCGTCCTCTCCGTCGCCGCCGTCGCTGCCGCCGCCGCCGCCGTCGCTGCCTCCGTCACCGCCGTCGCTGCCTCCGTCACTGCCGTCCTCTCCGCCGCCGCCATCCTTTCCGCCGTCGCCGCCAATCGACTTCCAGGTCACTGTGGGTGGCGGCAGCTATCCGTCCGAGGTGTCGTGGACCCTGACGTGCAGCGGCGCGTTGATCGGCAGTGGAGGGGCCCCCTACTCCGGCACCCTGTCCGCGCCGCCCGGCGAGTGCACGCTCAACATGTACGACTCGTACGGCGACGGCTGGAACGGCGACGAGTGGGAGGGTGCGGGCTATACATTCACGCTCGACTCCGGATCCTCCGGCAGCAAAACGTTCATCGTCGCCCCTTTCCCTCCGTCGCCGCCGTCGCCGCCGTCGCTGCCCCCTCCGCCGCCGTCCTCTCCGCCGCCGCCGCCTCTGTCGCCTCTGCCGCCGCTCTCCCCGGACTTTGTCGCCGCGGCGAGCGAGGCTAAGCTCCGCTCCCTGATCGCGGAGGCTGCTGCTTCGCGAGCCGACGTCTCAATCTACCTGCCGCCCGGTGCGGACTTCAAGCTTCTCAGCCAGATCAGTTGCGGCTCCGACATCAAGGTGACCGTCGCGAGCAGCGGCGAGGGCGCGACGCTCGACGGCCAGGAACAGACCGGGCTCTTTTCCCTCGAGGGCGGCTGCAGCCTCACCCTGCGGGGGCTGACCCTCGTCAACGGGAGGGCGAGCTGGGGCGGCGCTGTGTTCGCGAGTGGCGCAGGCGACGTCGAGATCATCGACTCGACGGTCAGAGATTGCTCGGCTGCCTATGTGCGCCGCGTAGAGCTAGCCGCACTTCAGCAGCGCAGCACGGCAGCGGGGCGAGAGGTGGAGAGGGCCACGGCTGCCTCACCCCGCTCTCTCCTCGCAACCGCAGCACGGCGGCGTCGTCTACGCGGAGTCCAGTGGTGCGGTCTCGATAATCGGCTCGACCGTGTCGGGCTGCTCGGCTGGCACTGTGCGCCGCGTAGAGCTAGCCGCACTCCAGCAGCGCCGCACGGCAGCGGGGCGGGAGATGGAGAGGGCCACGGCTGCCTCACCCCGCTCTCTTCTCGCAACCGCAGGAGGGCGGCGTGGTCAACGCGTATGACAGCGGTGCGGTCTCGATAATTGGCTCGAATCTGACGAGCTGCTCGGCTGGCGCTGTGCGCCGCGTAGAGCTAGCCGCACTCCAGCAGCGCCGCACGGCAGCGGGGCGGGAGATGGAGAG
Organism: Emiliania huxleyi CCMP1516; assembly: GCF_000372725.1. Lineage (NCBI taxonomy): Eukaryota > Haptophyta > Isochrysidales > Noelaerhabdaceae > Emiliania > Emiliania huxleyi. Next base: position 349,839 of record NW_005202428.1, on the reverse strand, counting down.
GGCCACGGCTGCCTCACCCCGCTCTCTTCTCGCAACCGCAGGAGGGCGGCGTGGTCAACGCGTATGACAGCGGTGCGGTCTCGATAATTGGCTCGGCCGTGACGAGCTGCTCGGCTGGCAATGTGCGCCGCGTAGAGCTAGCCTCCCTCCAGCAGCGCCGCACGGCAGCGGGGCGAGAGATAGAGAGGGCCACGGCTGTCTCACCCCGCTCTCTCCTCGCAACCGCAGAACGGCGGCGTCGTCAACGCGCTTCAGAACAGCGGTGTGGTCTCGATCATCGGCTCGGCCGTGACGAGCTGCTCGGCTGGCAATGTGCGCCGCGTAGAGCTAGCCGCACTCCAGCAGCGCCGCACGAAAGCGGGGCCAGAGAGAGAGAGGGCCACGGCTGCCTCACTCCGCCCTCTCCTCGCAACCGCAGTACGGCGGCGTCGTCTCCGCGACTTTCAGTGAGTCCCTCTCCATCGCGGGTGTCGACTTCATCGACAACGGAGCGGGGAGGTCAGGCTCGGTGCTGCACCTGCAAGAACTCCGCCAACGCTCCTCGATCAGCGACGCCTCCTTCACCGGCAACACTGCTGGCGACGACACGACGATACAGACAAACTCGCCGATAGACTGGGACTGCCGCTTGGGCAGCTGGATGCCGCGCAAGGGCTCCTTTTTTGGCGACTTCAGCGTTCCCGAGTGCAACCTCTGCCCTGCTGGCTACTATGGGAACAGGAGCGGCCTCACCAACTCCTCCTGCGAAGGTGCGTGTAAGCGAGGCCACTTTTGTCCCAAGGGCACAGCGGAACCGCTCCCGTGTGCGCCTGGTTTCTACATGCCCGTGATAGGCGCAGCCACCCGCCAAGCACCGACAGTCTCGAGGGGCCAGCCGCTGGAAGGGGCAAGCCAGCGGCACGAGGGCTTCAACCACACAGCTACCAAGGGAACGCGACCCACACAAAGCACCAAAGTTAGGCATACCCCCCGGCGCAGTGTCCCCCGCTATGTGTCGCCGTTCGTCGGGGCACGCTATCCTGTGCAGTTGGGATATGCAACGGTGGCATAAAGTGAATGATACACCGTCGCATCAGGGCAAGTGGGTGCGGGGCGGAGTGCCCAGGCCTTTGTTTCCTGGGACCTCTCTGCCCAGTCCGGGGGTGCGTCGAACCTTCCATCACCGTGGGAACGTCCGGGTGTTGGAAAAGTAAAGATATATTACTTTTTGTGACCATGTGAGTCTATCTTGTAATACCACACGCGCCTATACATCAGTGTAGTCTCATCATCGAGTGATTGCTGGCCTGTGGCGTATGACCTCGCGCGGATATCACCAACGACGAGCATGCGAAGATAGGGAACAATATCTTGTACAGCCCGCTGTGCTCCCCGCTGTGCCACGGCGTATGATGGGCTGCGAGAGCCGTATCTTCCCCCCTTGAAGCAGAGGCGCCGCGAGGCACGAGAGGCGTAGAAGAGAGGCTGGCGTGCCCCGCACCTCCCGGTTGGCAGTAGGAGGGCCTGCCGGTGAGACCACTGATTTTGATGCCGACCATAAATTCTCGCCACTGGAACGCATGCTACTTACAGCTGCTGTCTGTACAGAGATGCCAGCACCCCCCACAGGCAGAGCGCTCCTGCTGGGGGGGGGGTCCCGACCCCCCCAGCAGCAGAGCGCTGCTGCGGGGGGGGTACCGAGCAGTGTGCGTGCGCGCGCGCGCGCGCGCGCGCGCGCGCGCGCCGCGGCCGCTCTTGGAGTGTTTGGAGTGTGTACATCGAGAGAGCCAAATTACGAGCCACCCTACGTGGATGGAAGGTACATCATAGGCTGCCCGACGGGCCGGGGCGACGGCCGACCGGCGCTGCCGGTGCGGCGGCCGGATGGCGCGTGGACCCGGTTCGACGAGCAGCCGGGCGGCGACCGCTGGCGCCGCGAGTGGGCCAAGCCGTGGCCGCTCGTGTACGACTCGCGGCCGGGCGACCCGCCCCTCCCCGCCGAGGCGCGCGCCGGCCGCTGGGCTCCCTTCCTCTCGGACGGTGGAGCTCAACGCGACCTCCGTCTTCGAGGCGGCGGCGGGCGCGAAGCGAGGCGGCGGGCGGCGGCGGCGGAAGTGGATGCTCACGTCGGCCGACGCGGCGGGCGGGCCGCCCTGCGCTGCGACGAGGGCGCTCACGGCCCCGCGTGCCCCGAGCGCCGGCGCGGCCCGTTTTGCGAGGTGCCAAAGCCTTGAGGCTGCGTCCGCTTGCCGTGAGCGCCGACGACGCAGGCAGAAGGCCGTTTTGCCAAGCCCTTCCGGCCGGCCCTTCCGCTTCGCTCCGAGGCTGCGTCGTCGGCGAGGCCGCTGCCTCGTCTGGCGCCGCTGCGGCAGGAAGAGCAGGGCATGCCGTCGCGTCTGCGGCGGAGGGGTCGCCGCTGCGGGTCTACGTGCACGAGATGCCGTCCCGAGTTCACTGAAAGTGTACTGTGTAGCATTTCATCGCTGGTGGCCATTGAACAGGTCGCTACGCGTGTCGTGTGCGAGATGCCGTCCGCTGAGTAGCATTTCATCCGCCGCGACTGCACTCCAAGTGGGCCAAGCACAAGTGCGAAGTGGGCCTCCAAGCACAAACACAAGTCGGCTCCAAGTGCTCCTCACAGAGGGCTGCATGTGCACGCGTTTATCACTGACACGTGTGCGTCGTCCTTAATGATTTCAGCTGACAGTGAACAGGCGTGCATGTAGGATGTAGCTACGCATCGAAAAGTGTGTCAGCTCTCGAGTCGTGCGCTCGCGCTAGCTGCCGCCGTCGCTGCTGCGCCGCCCGCTGCTGTGAGAGGGAGGGCTGCGGCTACGGTCGCGTCGGTGGCGGCGCGGGCGGCGCTCCTCGCTGGTCAATAATAATATTATTGGCTGGCATTGGTCGACCCGCCAACAGCAGCCACTGCAGGAGACACCGTATTTCAAGCTGTGGAACTCGGACGCAAATTTTCCCTTGATGGCGACACAGATGGAGGACTGCATTCGACGCGTGGGGAGACAAAAAACTAGGTACGACGTAGTGAAGGCGTTGGCGGCTCTAGTGGCGCAAATGGAGTTGCTAGTGGCTATTTACGTCAACATCGAGGAGGACAGAGAACAGCACGCCTTTTCCGTGCCGGCGTATGGATGGGTTGACCGCTACAGGAGTGCACGGGCACTTCTCAGCGCACTGCGTCCAATGGATGCGAACGAAATAACTGGGACTCAATGCGCGGTACAACAGAGTCGAAGGAGAGCATTGCCGGAGGACGTGTGTTTCCGCGCCCCCACGAAAGCGGCGTGTACGGGGCTAGATGGGGATGGAAGGTGACCAAATAATGGGCTCCTGTCGTCTCTAGACGTGGACACGCGAGGGTCGGCCGCCCCCCCTCACCCCACCACCTTGTGTGTGTGGAGAAGTTTACCTTTTAAAGCCGAACCTCCTTACCTTGGTGACCAAAAAGGAATGAAGAGCTACATAGAGCTACATATCCGGGCTCGGGGCGCGGGACGGGGAGGGGGGTGGCGGGGAAGGGGGGGGCGTGGGCGAGGAGGGGGAGGGGGGCGGCGGGGAGCGGAGGAGGAAGAGGGGCGGGAGGGACCTGATTGAGGGGGAGGCGGTGGGGGTGGATGGGGGGGGGGAGAGGGGGGCGTGATTGGGGAGATGGGGGACCGAGAGGGGCGGGCGGAGAGGGGCGGGTCATCGAGTGGGGCGGGGGGTAGGGATGGGAGGAGGTTACCGAGGAGTAAGCGCGAGAAACTCGCGCAGAGGGAGAGAACATGGTCGGATCCGAGGATAGTACTCGCGCGGAGTGGAAAACCTAGTTACCATGTGAAGTATGTCTCCATGTTGCTATGCCTACCTTCTCTACCGGCTGAGCGCCTGAGCCCCCCCCCTCTAACTCCCTTGGGTGCCCCCCCCCCCCCCCTCCGGGCCCGGGTGCCTACCAAAATGGCACAGACCCCCCCCCCCCCCCGCACAGGAGGGACAACACAGAACAAAACGATGAGCTTGCTCATCCCGGAGTGGTTCGACCCCACGCAAACCCGAGACGGTGACGGGCGCTGTCTCGGTGGTCCCAGGCCCAGTGAGGTAGTGCACCAGACCTGTCCCGGATCCTGCTGAACAAGTTCCTCTTGTAGCTCGATCGGTCACACCGCCATCGCCGCCGACGTCTCCCAGGGAGATGATGGAGCGGGGGGACGACACTGCTCGATCTACCCTCTGGGGTCCCTCAGCAGCGTGCACCTCGATCCTGTACCGTGTTTGTTATGACCCCACCCAGTGAACACACCAGTGAGGGAGGGCGAGACGATCGTGGGGTCCCGTACCATGCGGAATCGACCCTATCAAGTCTGTGCTCAAGTGCTCAAGCTACATATTGAGAAGAAGAGCTACATAGAGCCGTACGGCTTTACTCATACCTCATTAGTCATACACTGAAAAATGTTCTCCCGTGTTTGATTAAAGAAACCCGCCGCCGAGGGAACGTTGGGAAGAGGCACGAGGAGGGCGGCGACCTCGACCGACTATGGAGGACCCGTCGCCAGACGACGCAGGGCAGAAGACGGTGAGGCGGAGCAGACGCGCAGGGCGAGACGAGGGAGGGAACAGGACTTGGCGGAGATCAGCAGGAGGATGTACGAAGAGATTAGGAGCAGCAGGGACCCGAGGGACCATGTGAAGACGGCTAGTGCTAGTCCCCACGGGGAGGACGACCCCGGCTAGTCGCCGACCACACCCACAAAGAACCCTGCACAAAGATCGCAAGGGCGGGGGCCTGTTCCTTTTTACCCATCTCACAGTAGAGAGGTGTCCGTTTTTATTTATTTATTTATTTAAAGAACCCAGCGCACATAACCCGCCTCGTTCGAACAACCTTTGTGTCCACAACACTCTGTCGCGCGCAGGTGTCGCTCACCCGCCGGCATCGCCGCAGGCGTCCGCCTGCCCCTGACCTCCCCTGCCGAGCTCCGCCGCCTCCACCGGCGACGCCCCAACCCCGAGCAGCCGCGCGGCGTGGCTCGGCGCCTCTCCGGGCGGCGCCGTCGCCGCGTTTGCGAGCGCAGGGTGGCGAAGCGCCTCTGCGGCGGAGAGGCGCCGCGACGGCTCGTACCGCAGCAGCCCATGCGCGAGGTCGAGCAGCTCCGCGTCGAGAGGCACCCCGCGCTCTCGCAGCGGGTCGAGCCGGCGGACGGCGGCAAAGAAGCCGTCGCGGCCGCACTCCGCGCCGCTCCTCGCGACCGGCTCGCCGCCGCCCTCGGACGCGCCACCGCGGCTTGCGGCCACGCCACTCGGTGCGGGCGGCGGGCCGATGCAGTACTCAGCGAGGGCGAGGGCGAGGCGCCACTTGCCCTACAGTCCGAAGACACCCACGTCAGGGCGGGAAGGCGGTACTGCGCAGTGTCTTCAGAGCACCGCGTGAGTACGAGGGGTACGAATACAACGGCGGCAATCGGCTCCGGCCGAACACAGCCGAACCCGTGTCCTCCTCTCGAGCGCGCGTTGGAAAACAAGAATACGTGTTCCGCTTCTCGGCCACCGGTCCGGGCCGTCGCCGCCGCCCGCCGCCTCGCCGTCCGCCGCCCGCCGCCGCCCGCGCTGCTCTTGCTGCGCCCGCCATCGCGCCTCGCCCTTTGGCGACGGCTCAAAGACGTCGGGCCGGCCGAGCAGCAGCTCGAGGACGACCTATGCGGTGGCGGAGGAGTGGTGAGACTCCTCGGTTGGCGGGGAGCGGCCCGGGCAGCAGCCTCGAGCACGACCACGCCGAGCGTCTAGGAAGTGTCTAGGAAATGTCTAGGAAATGTCTGGGAAGTGTCTAGGAAGTGTCTAGGAAGTGTCTAGGAGAACGACCACGCCGAGCGTCTAGGAAATGTCTAGGAAATGTCTAGGAAATGTCTGGGAAGTGTCTAGGAAGTGTCTAGGAAGTGTCTAGGAGAACGACCACGCCGAGCGTCTAGGAAATGTCTAGGAAATGTCTAGGAAATGTCTGGGAAGTGTCTAGGAAGTGTCTAGGAAGTGTCTAGGAGAACGACCACGCCGAGCGACCACAGGTCGTAGCTGCGCGGGTCCGCCTAACGAGGTATGAGCTCATCCTTCGGAACCATTGAGTAGTCTTTCACACAGGCCGCAGCTGCGCGGGTCTTGCCGTGTCGAAGGGAAGGCCGCCGAGCGCCGCCTGACGAGTGATGAGTGAGTCATTGGTGCATAGGTCGGCGAGCAGGTGGGAGAGCTCGAGAGGCGAGCGACGCCTCTGGGGCTGGTACCCTCGAGAACGGGGAGATGTGGGGAGATATGGGGAGATACAGGCGTAGAGCGCCTCGGGGGGCTGGTACCCGGCTGGATCTAGGAAGTGTCTAGGAAGTGTCTAGGAAGTGTCTAGGAACTGTCGCCTCAGGAGGCTGGTACCCACATCTCCCCACATCTCCCCACATCTCCCCACATCTCCCCACATCTCCCCACATCTCCCCATATCTCCCCATATCTCGCGCCTCGGGGGGCTGGTACCCGGCTGTCTCCTCGGCAGTCGACGGGCCGCGCGGGTAGAGGCCGTGCAGCGGCGCGAGGGTCACGTCGTCGACAGCCGAGCCAAAGTCTGCGAGCCTGAAATGGAAGGAGACACCATTGAGTAGACCGCCATACAACATACAGCCAACAGGCTGCGGGCCGGAGCAGAGGCGAGCGCGAGAGGTCGACGATCAGGTTGGCGGGCTTGAGGTCGCGGTGGGTGATGTTTGAGGCGTGCAGCGCCGCCACCGCCGCCACTGCCTCCCGCACCACCTGCCGCAGCAGCTGCTATCGATGAGAGAGTGACTCGTAGCTGACTCATTAGGGGGGCACCCTGCCGCACCACCTGCCGCAGCAGCTGCTGGCCGGCCGGCTCGCGGCGCAGCCTCAGCCAGAGAAGGGACGGCCGCATCAGCACGTGGCCCTCCGCCTCGAGGGAGGTGTAGAGCGCCTGGTGCAGCGACTGCCCCTCGAGATACGGGGAGATACGGGGAGATATGGGGAGATATGCGGAGATATGGGGAGATATGGGGAAGTGTAGAGCGCCTGGTGCAGCGACTGCCCCTCGTCGGCAAACATGAGCCATATCTCCCCATATCTCCCCATATCTCCCC
>NW_005202428.1:338830-341771 GCF_000372725.1 Emiliania huxleyi CCMP1516 | reverse complement strand
CTGCTGGTGGTGGTGATGTTGCTGATGCTGTTGCATATGCTGCTGCTGGCGCGGCGCGGCTCTGCGACTCGGCTCGAGACGCGCGTCGGGAGCAGCTGACACGGCGGCGTCGGGCAGGTTGCGCCTCTCTCTGGTTTTGGTGGTGCTGGTGGTGCTGGTGGTGCTGGTGCTGATGCTGCTGCTGATGCGGCGCGGCTCTCCGACTGGACTCGAGGCGCGTGTCGCGGCAATCCGACGCGGCGGGCGGCGTCGCGGGCGGCAGCGGTGGCGGCGTCGATGGTGGAGGTGGAGGCTGGTGGCTGGTGGACTTTGAGTTTATTTCATGATGGACTACGACATCTGGGGGGTCAACCGGGAGGCAGGGGGTTCAACCAGGCGACGGAGGACCGTGGGCCATCGCGGGGACGGGTCCGTCCGGAGGACGAGCTCGGTAGATCCGGATGGTCTTCACGCCGGTGGGTGGCACCGAGGCGTCTTGGACGCTCAGCTCTACCTTAAGCTCCTGAGGGGCGCGTGGTTGTAACCACGTAGTAGGACTACAGCCCACCACAGACACCCTCCCCCACTCCTCACGTGTGTTCACACCCTCACCCTCTCCTCTCTCCTCTCTCTCTCTCTCTCTCTCCTCTCTCTCCTCTTGTCTGTGCTGTCTGCCTGACTCAGGCACTCAATCTGCCGATGCGTGATTGTGTGTGGGCTGCTCCGAGGGGGCCCTGTGCGATCCGACGGGTAGGGGGTCTGTGCCCGGGCGGTGTCCGGTGTGGAGTCCCCTTCTGATCCCGCCTGGAATGTTGGGTGTGAGGTCGTGGAAGCTTCGATCCCAAGGGGGGGAGCCGAGCCCACTCATAACCAACTCTCAGGGGCAGTAGGTGGGCGAGCTTCAGGCACGCTCATCTCGATCGTCAAGGCGTCGCTACGCGCGGTCTTCCGCGGGGGGAGCTGCGTCGACGGGTGCGGGAGCGCGGCGCAGCCAGTGCCGTGGCGATGCCTCCGGCTGTTTGTGGCGGGCGGCTTGCTGCTCGCTGCATGGCGAAAAACTCGTCTCGCCACACGCCAAGGGCTTATGCTCTGGCGAGACGTGAGGCGCATGCGCCCAGGATGGGAGGGGGCATGCGTAACGACACTGCTAGAGATGCCTTTCGGGGCCCAGAGATAAAACTTCTGTGATGCCATGCGTGACCTAGTAGTGTCCCCAGCTATGGGCGTGTCCACGTTGGAGCCAGGTGTGGTGTGGGCGCGAGAATAGCTCCGCCGTTCATGGAGGCAACCGATGCGAGTCGACTGGTGTGTGTCGTCGTGGTTTCGTATCAAGAATTCTCTCTCTCTCTCGGACGGCGAGGCACTTAGCTCCGTGCACTCGACCGCCCTCGCCGCTGGCAAGCTCATTCACAATCTGCTCTGCGATTGCCGTGTGAAGAACGACTGAGAAGAATTCTACATGGCGGATGCCCACCAGTGCACAGATAGAGGCTACATTGATGCTACCTTCCTCCCTTCCTGTTCATTTCACTCATCGGTGGTCAGTCTCCCCAGGGGGACCATCTTTTCCGGCCAGTCCCAAAGGGCCGTGTCTCTCCCCCTCTGACCCACAGACCCTCCCTCGCCCTCCCCGCATCTTCCGTGCCGCCTTCGCTTCCCCGAATATTGACTTTGCTGAGCTCTGATGCCGAGGTCCTCACTGCAGGCGAGGTCCTCATTCCGCAAAAGAGGCCTGTGTGAGGATTCGACGCGACCTCTCACTCTCCAACCGTACCCCAGCCCCGCCCATGGGCCGTATCCTCTGACTGCGAACCCCCCCCGCCCCCCCCTGCCGCTTACCTCACGCAACCTGTCCGCGCTTCCGAGCGTCGCCTCCTGCGCTCGCGCTTTCTCGCGTGCTCGGGCCTCGGCGGGCAGCCCCTCGGCTGGTGCTCTCCTGGTCGCTGAATGTGCTGCTGTTTTGCGCGCATTGTGTTGCTGCTCGGGTCGGTGCTCCCGTGGATCAGCAGCCGGTGGCAAGCCACCAGCGCGATTCGTCACGCAGCCTACTCCTACTACCGCGCGCTCGCGCGCGCGTGCCGCCATGGGCACGGGGGTGGCGGGCGCGCGCACCATGGTCTCGAGGCGACGTTCTCGGTTAGTGTTAACCTGTGTGCTCCGAGAGAGAGTTCTTTTCGTTGAATTCTTTCTCGCGGCGCTACCGAAGGCTGCGGAAGGGCGATGCGCACCCTCTCGAATCACGCGGCGCTGCAGCAGGTCTCGCAGCCCGCCGCCGACGGCGAGCGCCTCGCGGCCATCCTCTCCATTCCGGCCGCGGCCGACGACAAGGCCGGCTGGGCGTACCGCATCCCGCACGAGCTGGCCGAGTACGACTGCTTTGTCGAGTCTGACCCCGAGGACGAGCAGCTCGTAAGCCGGCTCGGCGAGGCCTCGGTCCTGGACAAGCCGCTCGCCCTCTTCCTCAGCGCTTCCCAGGCCGGCGCCGCGCAGCGTCTCGCCGACGCGGCGAGCAAGGGCGGTGCGTGCCTGGTGCGCATCGTGGTCGTGCACGACGGCGGGAACGTGGCGGCGGCGGCGGCGGTCCTCGAAGGGGTGGACGTGCCGACCACGTGGGTGGACGATCTCTCCGGCTCCCCCGTCTCGTGCCCCGGGGCGGCAGCAGTGTTTGCCGGCTTGCGCGAGTCTCTGGCCAAGGATGTGTCGGCGGCGGCGAGTGGCGCGGTGCGCGCGTTCGAGGAGTACAACGCGACGAGGCCGCACCCTGACGCCTACCCGTGGCGGCCTCTCCTCTCGCTCGCCCTCGCCGAGCACGGCGGCGAGGAGGCGCTCATCGATGAGGAGACGGCGCTGACGCTGCGCCAGGCGTACGAGCGCGCGCAGGCCTACGCGGACGCCTTTGAGGCGCGAGGCTGCGCCGAGCCGAGCAGCCGGCGTGTCGTCGGCATCTACCTGCCGTGGTCGA
>NW_005202428.1:337431-338730 GCF_000372725.1 Emiliania huxleyi CCMP1516 | reverse complement strand
GTGAACTACGGTAGTGGGGAAGGCAGCCTCGATTGCCATACAGACATGCAGAGGAACGAGAGAAGAATATAGGGTGGATAAAGCGCCTGTTCACGGCATGGAGGGTGAGCCACACCGAACGTACCGAGCGAAGGGCCGAGCGGAAGGAGGACGGGGAAGATGACTCAGAGGAGGACGAACCAGTGGAAATTCAGTTGTCAGATGTCACGATGCATCCGAAGGGGACCCCAGCGCCGGCATCATCCGTAGAGGCACGAGTGTTCGAAGAGAGAGTGGACCTGAGCAACAACATGACGTGTAGGCAAATGATCGGAGTGGGAGTCAGAAATGTGGTCCTTGCGCGAGGGGAGCTTGATAGACTCGAGGGGCCAGGATACGCCGCGAGGAGGACGGAGTTGCGCAAGGCGAAAGAAGCCGCGAGAACAAGGGACCGGCAGGCGGCGGCGTCGCAGGACGAGGCAGAAGAGAACGACGCGACAGAGGAGGAAGTGACAAGGGAGAGACCGACGAGAGTGGGACGGCCGCGAGGTGGCATGAAGGTTGCAGCGAGAAGCGGCGAGAGACTGCGAAAAGAGATACGAAGAGGCAGACTCCCCAGGGTGGGCGACGGCTAGCGCATCACACTCCTCTCCTTAAAATCCCTGTGTGGTGGCGGCGTGCCGTTCTCCCATCCCTCCCTTGGGTTGTGTGTTTTCTTTCTTTCTTTCTTTTTCCCTCTGTGTTCGTGTGCGTCGCCCATCTCTCCCTGGAGATGACTGCTCCATTTATTTATTTATAAGGCCCGACGTGAATTCTTTCTCGCGGCGCTACCGAAGGCTGCGGAAGGGCGATGCGCACCCTCTCGAATCACGCGGCGCTGCAGCAGGTCTCGCAGCCCGCCGCCGACGGCGAGCGCCTCGCGGCCATCCTCTCCATTCCGGCCGCGGCCGACGACAAGGCCGGCTGGGCGTACCGCATCCCGCACGAGCTGGCCGAGTACGACTGCTTTGTCGAGTCTGACCCCGAGGACGAGCAGCTCGTAAGCCGGCTCGGCGAGGCCTCGGTCCTGGACAAGCCGCTCGCCCTCTTCCTCAGCGCTTCCCAGGCCGGCGCCGCGCAGCGTCTCGCCGACGCGGCGAGCAAGGGCGGTGCGTGCCTGGTGCGCATCGTGGTCGTGCACGACGGCGGGAACGTGGCGGCGGCGGCGGCGGTCCTCGAAGGGGTGGACGTGCCGACCACGTGGGTGGACGATCTCTCCGGCTCCCCCGTCTCGTGCCCCGGGGCGGCAGCAGTGTTTGCCGGCTTGCGCGAGTCTCTGGC